>NW_018403913.1:292549-386986 GCF_002113885.1 Mizuhopecten yessoensis | reverse complement strand
TAACCAATATGTCTGTCCCCTTTGTTAACCAATATGTCTGTCCCCTTTGTTAACCAATATGTCTGTCCCCTTTGGTAACCAATAGTAATGTCCCCTTGGCTAACCAATATGACTGTACCATTTGGCCAACTAATATAACTGTTCCCTTTGGCTAACAAATATGTCTGTTCCCTTTGGCCAACTAATATGACTGTCCCTTGGATAACAAATATGAATGTCTCATTGGCTGACCAATATGAATTTCCCCTTGGCCAACCAATATGACTGTCCCCTTTGGCTAACCAATAGGGCTGTCCCCTCGGCTTACCAATATGGCTATCCCCAAGTCAAAATACCCCACAGCAGGCATTTATGTGTCTACGTCTGGTGTCAGGGCCAGAGGAAACTCGTACTATTCTGAGAGCTGAGGCGTATTGAAACCTCCAGGATAAATTTAGCAATTTATTAATTAAATCAATATTTGGTAATGCTCACTTTGTAAGAATATGAATGATGTGTTGTCAGCATGTAGACTATCCACTACGTACCTTCTACAACCATTATGAACAAAATCGTTACAAACAGCATATAATGAGTGTGTGTATGTCTCAGCTAATCAGAATATTTTATCTTTGTATACTGCAGCGCCCTCTCTCGAGTATTCTGTGCAGCATTTGACGGGTGCCATCTTGCACTGACAAGTCAGATAGGGTCAAACATTGTATCCACCATATAATGTCAAAAATAAATTCCCAATTCTATTTTAGCAGCAGGCAGTTACAGCACCGTGCCCTTAAAACTCATTTTACATATAACAGTGTGTAACCATGGAAAATTCTGAAATTATCTCCGGAAACGAAAATGTTGACGGACGGATTGAAAGACTGACGGGTGGACGCTCTGCTAATAGGTTACCCGAATCTTTAATGCAGTGTCCTATCTATATTGTGTATCCGGTCGGTCAGTGTATACTGTACGTATCTGGACAATATAAGGACTGACCCATATAACCACCAGCATGTCAAAAATATACCCTTCTACTGGGTACAACAGCATACACATCATTGTTAATATCAGAACTCGTGAAATGATATACACATCTAATTTATATGAAAATGTATATGATAAACAACGTTTTTATGCTTACAAACATAGCTTTCTCTGGCTGGAAAATCACGAATGATAACTCCTGTCCCGGAGATCCCTTTTATACACCGATTTGAGAAACAGATGGGAGCGATGCAAGTTTCAATATTAGCAAAAAAGCAAAGGAATTTTGTAATATGCACATTATAAGTGACTGCGGCGGAAGAATCAGTCGAAAATCTGCTTACAGTGAAATATTGCATGTTGTCAAGATAATCTCTCTGAAAGATGTTGGATCGTGATATTTGAACATTTAACAATTTTCTAACTTGTGCTATTCCGTGGTCAACAAATTTCACTAACTAAACTCGAAAAGAAATCAGTGGATGCTGTGGGTTTTTTTTCAATTATGAACATAATTCGGTGTTTTTTATTCAGGGTTTAAGAAAGGAAATATTAGATTTAGAATATTTTGTTTTGTACTTGATCATCCGAGGAATTTGATGCCTGCACGATGTTCTGATAAATTTCCACCCGGTGTAGAAACAACAATCGGCAATATTTCGGACAATACACAACCATCTTTGTAATTAGCACCCTAGCGGCCCCTTCATTGCCTGTTTCGTTGAATCATCATTCGGCAGGGACGGGTCTATACCGGCAAGATATCCAATCAAAAGGAGTGTTACAAATAAGAAGGGTGACAATTTTACTTATTAAGCGTACCTGTGAATGGGTACAGTAGGCGCACAAGCTAGTAGGTCGCGACAATGAGCCAGTTTGGATCGCGTTGGTTATAATCGCGTTAATGAGTAAGATTTTTATCCAGTCGAACCGCCTTGTTGCGGTGAGCAGGTGTCGGATTGGTTCTTCTTCACCTGTCCATTTGGCGGACTATGGTCGACACACGATCCACCATTTGTTTTTTCACTCTACTGGGAACGTGTTGCACTCGTTCACCGTTACCAGGGACGCGTGAATTGATAACACATAAGTTCCAGTGGAGATTTCTGTGGTCTGCTGCTGTGTAGCACATTCACGTGCGGCGACCAAATTGCTGAACTGTACGCAATTGGCTACAGTAACTTGTGTGTTGCCAATCGGATATGAATTTCTTGGACAGAAATCCCCCATTGTCGCGGCCAGCTATGCCATCATTAATCAAATATAATAACTGTATCACAGTTGTGTATGTTGTTTCTGTACAAGCAGTCTGTAATAATAAATAACAATTTTATCCTCTCGAATCGCGTCTGCGGTTAGGTTGGCGATAACGTGTTTGACTTGTTGATGGGGAATGAACTTATCACGTAATTAGTGTTCCATTGGAACCTGTGATTGGGAAAATGAGGATTTAGTTAATATTGGACCTATTCGTACTGAACAATTATTACATCGCCTTACACTTCAGCATGTTACGGGTCATCCCCAAAGCCGCTTAGAGTTGTTTCTACAAAATCAATCACTGTTGGAATAGATTTATGTAGCTGCCCGCTGTCACCATGCTTACTTAAATAACTTAATGTGCACACACTTCCTGTCCGATAAATGATTCATATGGTACAGAAAACGCAATGTTCACAATTTTATGTGTTTAGGCATTTATTTTTAACTGTGATTTACATGATGTATTTAGGGGCGCAGGGAGGTTGAAAGGATTCTGGATGTGGTGTGTTTCTAAGAGAGAAATCCGAGTGCAAGCACGAGGAGAATGGGTATGCTAGGGGTTGTATATAGCATCGTATCATATTTATTATCAATTTGAATTTGAATTTCAGAATAGATTGATTCTGTGGAATATTTCGCCAGACAATTAACTACACGAGAGCATGCTAAACTGAATGTATCTTCAGATCAATCATTCAAGAAAGAATATGCTGTTTCCCGAATGAAAAATGAAAACAAAACAAGGCTGTATTTCTTGAATCCGATGTCAAAGCTACACTCAGCGATATACTTGATATGTATGTAGTTGTGTCCCAAGACAAAGAATCTAATAACTTAATCTGTGTCTGCAGACAATATAGCATTGTCTGCTTTGTAAAAATGGAATAGGTTTGCTTAATAACAAAACAAAATCTACTTTATCGATCAAGGATATCCAACCTGCCTCGCTGGTAATGGATTCTAAAAGTTCCGAGAAAAGCGTCCATTCCAGCCACTATCCAATCCCCTCAACACCATACTAAGTACCAATGAACCAGGGCCACAGTCGTATTGGGACACTGTATGACCGACAAATGAAATTAAAAGAATACAGATTTTGATGTTTCTTCAATCAAAAAAATGTTTCTTCAATCAAAAGTTTTGCCTTTTCGACTCTTTACACTACCATTCCTCATACGAAACTGAAGGAACGCCATTGTCCTATCTTATAAGAGCGTTTTTGTCCAAGAAAGGTTAACGGCAATATATGCACATGACTTTTGAGTATTTTAGATGTTTCTGTATATAAAAGAACACACGACTAAGGCCGAAATGAAATAAAATGAAAATTTACATGCTTAACAATATCTTTGTTGACTTCGGTGGCAAGAATTTCCAGTAGACTGTAGGCATTCCCATGGGAACAAGCTGTGCCTCTATTCAGGCTGACTTGGGGTGTTCCATACGAGGCGAGCTCATCAAGACTGGTAACAAAGCCTAGCCATGTCCTTCAATTTCACAGTCGGCCTAACCATATTCAGGTACATAGACGATGTGCTGTATTTAAATATCAAAATTATTTTGATTACGTCGATCGTTCATACCCTCCTGGACTTGTAATCAAGGATCTACAGACGCTGCTACTTCAGCCGCTTTCTTCGACCTCAACTTACAACATGACAAATAGGGACGGCTAATAGCCAAGCTCTACGATAAGTGGGATTATTTCAATTTTTCGATTGTGATCTTTCTCTTTCTTGGTTGAAGCATCCATAAATCCTCAAACCTACGACTTCTGACGGACAAACCTACAACAAAAGGTTTCCAGAGATAAAGGTTGATGAATAATATGGATATGTTCATGGTCGCCATCACAATCTCTACGGACATATGCTACTTCTTTACGTGATATGAAGGTCGATGTTTATTTATTTATTATACTTATTGGTGTTTCTTGTTGTTTGATAAACCCAAGTTCTCGCCATGTTGACGAAATATTGATTTCAAACTTCGAAAATCCATTGCGGATATCGTCGATGAAGCAGAGCCCATCATTCCGGGACACCTGGGCCTTCTTCAGATCATATTTTTCTTCGTTTCATCGATTTTGAGTTCGAATTATGTTGGGTTTTTTTTATTATTATTCTTTGTATGTATATAGTGGGCCAAATACACCTATTTCAGTTTGCGACACCCAATTGTCCTTATAGGTCCTCGCATACATTTTTCTCAGTTTCATCGATTTTGAGTTTGAATTATGTTGGTGTTTTTTTTGATAATTTGGTGTGTTTTTTCCATATGCAGGTCAATAGTCTAACAACGTTTTTTTGGCACAAAAAAAATGAAAAGAAAATCAATAAATTCACTCCAGTATCATTTCAGTTGAAATCTTTATATGTATATAGTGGGCCAAATACACCTATTTCAGTTTGCGACACCCAAGTGTCCCTAGAGGTACTCGAATACATTTTTCTTAGTTTCATCGATTTTGAGTTCGAATTATGTTGGGTGGTTTTTTTTGATAATTTGGTGGTTTTTTTTCCATATACAGGTCAATATTCTAACAACGTTTTTTTGGCACAAAAAAAAATGAAAAGAAAATCAATAAATTCACTGCAGTATCATTTCAGTTGAAATCTTTATATGTATATAGTGGGCCAAATACACCTATTTCAGTTTGCGACACTCAAGTGTCCCTAGAGGTACTCGAATACATTTTTCTTAGTTTCATCGATTTTGAGTTCGAATTATGTTGGGTGGGTTTTTTTTGATAATTTGGTGGGTTTTTTTCCATATACAGGTCAATATTCTAACAACGTTTTTTTGGCACAAAAAAAAATGAAAAGAATAAATTCACTGCAGTAGCATTTCAGTTGAAATCTTTATATGTTAACGCAGAAGACGGCAACGGACGAAAACAGATCGAAATAGGTCACTTGATCCTTTGACCCATGCCAATGCCACTTGATCCTATTGACCTTGTAATTCACACTTGAATACCATCATATCGTTGTATTCAAAGATGGTATTTAAGTACATAGGTATTTTAATTTTAATTCACGAAAACTTTATATAAAAAATTAAGCACATCGGATACATTTTTCAGACTTATTTTTTCTGATAGTCGCCCATTTCGTCAGTCATCCTCGATAGTCCTGGGGATGTACTCACTGACACTGCCCCCTTGGTATATATCGTAACGAAATTGAAGGCACACGGTACGCTAGTTGATTGGTCTAAGGTAAAAAAAAAAAATGACAAATTGCTAGGATGATACCTTCCCTTTAAAGATTACAGAGAAGCGACACCCGACTTCAAAGCCACTCAATTTTACCGTTACGCTTACGCGGGAATCGTTTGATGTACATCAAAGGATCACACTAGTCCTTCGATTTTGTCGTGACATATTCCGTGGAGAAGAGAGCGTAGATGAGCGCAACCCCTGAGGTATCGAGGATGTTTGTATTAAAATCGTCGAGAACACGCATACTAAATCACCGGGCTTCAAAGCTGGTTGAGCCAACACCAGTGACGCTGTCAACATATAGAAATTTACTAATCTACAGATATTTTCTGAAGTAAAATAGAACACACAACACGTTTCTGAAATAACTCATTTTAATTCCTTATTTCTCTTATTTTCATAACATTGTGCGTATATCAAATCACATCCTTTATAAAGCGATAAAAAGAGGACATAAACTACTATGTCAATGTTCAACATTGAATCAATTTGAGAGCCGACGTTTTACTTTTATGTAACATTCTTGTACTTTGGTACTTATCCAATGTTCGTGCTAATTACTATACGGTTGCATGATCTTTGATGATTACTCCAGACGTCTGTTCAACCGTATGTCACAAGTTACACCCTGCATCTTCGATTCGTCCAAGGTTGACACGGAATTGTGATAGCTTATGAAATGTTTTCTCTGTTCATAAGTATTAAAACCATCATGTATGATGTTAAAGACACTGTTATACTTATCGATAGTCAAATTGCACTGTTTCCTTATAAATCAAGGTCACTTTGAGCAAAATATAAATGCAATTTGGCTCTTACGCCGTCTCACGTAATCTCTAAGAATATTAATAATATAACTCGATAGAAAAAATTCCCGGAGTGCTTCTCGAGTTGATTGGCTACTTGCCATTGGTCGAGGCTGGGTCATGTCAAACCTCTTTTGCCTAATTTCTACCTAGTATTATTAACTCGAACATGTCGGTAAGCTTGAAGTACTTTAAACGAGCAGTAAAATCGGACTGCAGTAGATCTCGATATCCATTGACAGACATCCAAGCCAGTGACCAGATTTTACGTCAAAAAGTCGCCCAAACTCCATTTTATCGTATCTGCTTTTGCTCAAGACAAGAGTAATAACACGAAGCATAACTTATGCAATAAGTTGATGAACATTCGCAGAGTAACTATCAAAACAAAATCATCCACCAGACTAGTGGAAGTGACAGTGTTAACCCAGAAACATTCAAGGAGAAATCGGCAATGAAGAACACATGTTCACATTTCTGAAATCGGCAACAATACTATTGAATAGAGCAGCACTCACTCACAGACACACACATGTACCCGTTGCAACATACCAAAATCAACACCGCCCGGGACAGCATTATAAGCTAACAGTGTCTTACAAACCGAGTAATATATAAAAAAAATACTTTACAAGGTAACACAAGTGAGAGAAAGAATGATTTGAATATAGATACCAAGACTTAAAATGTCAATGCTAGCTGCACGTGGGTGGAATCGCTGCCTTTTGGTGATGTTAACATATAGATGATTCGATAAAAAAAAGTAATGATAATAAAATCAAACATTATTTGAAATATTTTGATTTTTTCTATGAAAGGATAACCATTAATGACGATATATTTTCAACATTGTTTATATGATTCGGCGAAAATGTTCCATTTCTTAATAAAAGAAATGTTTAAAAATGTTTAAAAATGTTTAAATCTTTACAATCAAGCTGTGACACTTAATACACAAGACAACTTCGCCAGCACGATTACCGTGCTACAGATACGACATGTTTCAAACAGCCACAAATTCCACAACCGACCGTGCTACATCTACCATAAGCTGTCTGTGGCAACTTATAACATGTGATTACACTGATCTGTGAAGAACTTAAGCTATTATTCCATAAGCAGGCGGAGGCGGAAACGTTTTCCTTCTGTTGTTATAACAAAATCAGGGGGAAATAAACATTTATCTTATATCTGTAGGTATTCCATTATGAACAATGCTAAGTATTGCACGCACTCCCAAACGTTTCCCACTTCCGGACAAAAAAAAAATTCTTAGTAAAACAGTATTAAAGTTAAATCTGGATTTTTACCACAATTTTCAGGTTCATATCTTTAAAAATTATTCTTTATATGTATATAGTGGGCCAAATACACCTATTTCAGTTTGCGACACCCAAGTGTCCCTAGCGGTACTCGCATACAAAATTTGCAAAATGTACATGACAGGGTATATGAGATATTCTCTGGATAAAGTGATTCATGACGTAAAAAGGGACATAACTTAGTATAATATACAACATTCCACCATACCCTTTCCGATGGAGGAAAAAAGCACAGAAGTATATATATTTGTCGTGCACATATAACTATAAGACATGTTTATTGTGATGATGTAGTTACAATACCAATAATAAGAAAATACGTACATTTTACTATAAGTGCTCGTATAGCTGATGCTGTAGCAGTAAAGGGATAAATCCATATAAACCCTATTGTTGCATTCATTGTATCGGCATGCAGGGGGATAAGCAAATTTAGTTACCTTGGTCAAATCAAATGTGTTTCATAATTAACAAGTTGGATAATGACTTGGTATATGATATTTGTAGGTATTACACCGTTACCAATTGTGAAGTTAATGTTTGAAGCTATTTTAATAGCATTACCATTAACAAGTGTTGAACTATATCTTTCTATCGATGTTGTAGTTATGTTATCATCAACAAGTCGTGAACTACATGTCTAACAGCTGCTGTAGTTATAGCACTGATGTTGGACAGGGCCCAAACTCTCAACTACGTCGACCGACAAAACAGAAAGGGGGGGGGGGGGGGTAAAAAGAGCGTCGGGTACAACGTATATGACCGTCCCCATGGCTAAAACCAATATGAATGTCCACTCGTCTAACCAATGTGACTGTCCCCTTGGCTATAACAATATGACTATCCCCTTGGCAAAACAATATGACTGTCCCCTCGGCTAACCAATATGACTGTCCTCTTGGCTATAACCAATATGAATGTCCCCTTGACTAATCAATAAGACTGTTCTTTTGGCTAAACAATATGACTGTCCCCTCGGCTAACCAATATGACTGTCCTCTTGGCTATAACCAATATGAATGTCTACTTGGCTAACCAATATGACTGTTCCCTCCAGGATAAATTCAGCCTTATTATTAATTAAATCAATATCTAGTAATGCTCACTTTGTAAGAATATGAATGATGTGTAGACTATCAACTACGTACCTTCTACAACCATTATGAACAAAATTGTTACAAACAGCATATAATGAGTGTGTGTATGTCTCAGCTAATCAGAATATTTTATCTTTGTATACTGCAGCGCCCTCTCTCGAGTATTCTGTGCAGCATTTGACGGGTGTCATCTTGGATTTCGGGATTCAGGAAATCTTGTGTTATTACATGTCATGTATGATAACCACGAAGTACAATTAACAATTATAATGAACACTGACAAGTCAGATAGTGTCAAACATTGTATCCACCATATAATGTCAAAAATAAATTCCCAATTCTATTTTAGCAGCAGGCAGTAACAGTTCCGTGCCCTTAAAACTCATTTGACATATAACAGTGTGTAACCATGGAAAATTCTAAAATTATCTTCGGAAACGAAAATGTTGACGGACGGATTGAAAGACTGACGGGTGGACGCTCTGCTAATAGGTTACCCGAATCTTTAATGCAGTGTCCTATCTATATTGTGTATCCGGTCAGTCAGTGTATACTGTACGTATGTGGACAATATAAGGACTGACCCATATAACCACCAGCATATCAAAAATATACCATTCTACTGGGTACAACACCATACACATCATTGTTAATATCAGAACTCGTGAAATGATATACACATCTAATTTATATGAAAATGTATATGATAAACAACGTTTTTATGCTTACAAACATAGCTTTCTCTGGCTGGAAAATCACGAATGATAACTCCTGTCCCGGAGATCCCTTTTATACACCGATTTGAGAAACAGATGGGAGCGATGCAAGTTTCAATATTAGCAAAAAAGCAAAGGAATTTTGTAATATGCACATTATAAGTGACTGCGGCGGAAGAATCAGTCGAAAATCTGCTTACAGTGAAATATTGCATGTTGTCAAGATAATCTCTCTGAAAGATGTTGGATCGTGATATTTGAACATTTAACAATTTTCTAACTTGTGCTATTCCGTGGTCAACAAATTTCACTAACTAAACTCGAAAAGAAATCAGTGGATGCTGTGGGTTTTTTTTCAATTATGAACATAATTCGGTGTTTTTTATTCAGGGTTTAAGAAAGGAAATATTAGATTTAGAATATTTTGTTTTGTACTTGATCATCCGAGGAATTTGATGCCTGCACGATGTTCTGATAAATTTCCACCCGGTGTAGAAACAACAATCGGCAATATTTCGGACAATACACAACCATCTTTGTAATTAGCACCCTAGCGGCCCCTTCATTGCCTGTTTCGTTGAATCATCATTCGGCAGGGACGGGTCTATACCGGCAAGATATCCAATCAAAAGGAGTGTTACAAATAAGAAGGGTGACAATTTTACTTATTAAGCGTACCTGTGAATGGGTACAGTAGGCGCACAAGCTAGTAGGTCGCGACAATGAGCCAGTTTGGATCGCGTTGGTTATAATCGCGTTAATGAGTAAGATTTTTATCCAGTCGAACCGCCTTGTTGCGGTGAGCAGGTGTCGGATTGGTTCTTCTTCACCTGTCCATTTGGCGGACTATGGTCGACACACGATCCACCATTTGTTTTTTCACTCTACTGGGAACGTGTTGCACTCGTTCACCGTTACCACGGACGCGTGAATTGATAACACATAAGTTCCAGTGGAGATTTGTGTGGTCTGCTGCTGTGTAGCACATTCACGTGCGGCGACCAAATTGCTGAACTGTACGTAATTGGCTACAGTAACTTGTGTGTTGCCAATCGGATATAAATTTCTTGGACAGAAATCCCCCATTGTCGCGGCCAGCTATGCCATCATTAATCAAATATAATAACTGTATCACAGTTGTGTATGTTGTTTCTGTACAAGCAGTCTGTAATAATAAATAACAATTTTATCCTCTCGAATCGCGTCTGCGGTTAGGTTGGCGATAACGTGTTTGACTTGTTGATGGGGAATGAACTTATCACGTAATTAGTGTTCTATTGGAACCTGTGATTGGGAAAATGAGGATTTAGTTAATATTGGACCTATTCGTACTGAACGATTATTACATCGCCTTACACTTCAGCATGTTACGGGTCATCCCCAAAGCCGCTTAGAGTTGTTTCTACAAAATCAATCACTGTTGGAATAGATTTATGTAGCTGCCCGCTGTCACCATGCTTACTTAGAAAACTTAATGTGCACACACTTCCTGTCCGATAAATGATTCATATGGTACAGAAAACGCAATGTTCACAATTTTATGTGTTTAGGCATTTATTTTTAACTGTGATTTACATGATGTATTTAGGGGCGCAGGGAGGTTGAAAGGATTCTGGATGTGGTGTGTTTCTAAGAGAGAAATCCGAGTGCAAGCACGAGGAGAATGGGTATGCTAGGGGTTGTATATAGCATCGTATCATATTTGTTATCAATTTGAATTTGAATTTCAGAATAGATTGATTCTGTGGAATATTTCGCCAGACAATTAACTACACGAGAGCATGCTAAACTGAATATATCTTCAGATCAATCATTCAAGAAAGAATATGCTGTTTCCCGAATGAAAAATGAAAACAAAACAAGGCTGTATTTCTTGAATCCGATGTCAAAGCTACACTCAGCGATATACTTGATATGTATGTAGTTGTGTCCCAAGACAAAGAATCTAATAACTTAATCTGTGTCTGCAGACAATATAGCATTGTCTGCTTTGTAAAAATGGAATAGGTTTGCTTAATAACATAACAAAATCTACTTCATCGATCAAGGATATCCAACCTGCCTCGCTGGTAATGGATTCTAAAAGTTCCGAGAAAAGCGTCCATTCCAGCCACTATCCAATCCCCTCAACACCATACTAAGTACCAATGAACCAGGGCCACAGTCGTATTGGGACACTGTATGACCGACAAATGAAATTAAAAGAATACAGATTTTGATGTTTCTTCATTCAAAAAAATGTTTCTTCAATCAAAAGTTTTGCCTTTTCGACTCTTTACACTACCATTCCTCATACGAAACTGAAGGAACGCCATTGTCCTATCTTATAAGAGCGTTCTTGTCCAAGAAAGGTTAACGGCAATATATGCACATGACTTTTGAGTATTTTAGATGTTTCTGTATATAAAAGAACACACGATTAAGGCCGAAATGAAATAAAATGAAAATTTACATGCTTAACAATATCTGTGTTGACTTCGGTGGCAAGAATTTCCAGTAGACCTTAGGCATTCCCATGGGAACAAGCTGTGCCTCTATTCTGGCTGACTTGGGGTGTTCCATACGAGGCGAGCTCATCAAGACTGGTAACAAAACCTAGCCATGTCCTTCAATTTCACATTCAGGCACATCGACGATGTGCTGTATTTAAATATCAAAATTATTTTGATTACGTCGATCGTTTATACCCTCCTGGACTTGTAATCAAGAATCTACAGACGCTGCTACTTCAGCCGCTTTCTTCGACCTCAACTTACAACATGACAAATAGGGACGGCTAATAGCCAAGCTCTACGATAAGTGGGATTATTTCAATTTTTCGATTGTGATCTTTCTCTTTCTTGGTAGAAGCATCCATATATCCTCAAACCTACGACTTCTGACGGACAAACCTACAACAAGAGGTTTCCAGAGATAAAGGTTGATGAATAATATGGACATGTTCATGGTCGCCATCACAATCTCTACGGACATATGCTACTTCTTTACGTGATATGAAGGTCGATGTTTATTTTTTTTATTATACTTATTGGTGTTTCTTGTTGTTTGATAAACCCAAGTTCTCGCCATATTGACGAAATATTGATTTCAAACTTCGAAAATCCATTGCGGATATCGTCGATGAAGCAGAGCCTATCATTCCGGGACACCTGGGCCTTCTTCAGATCATATTTTTCTTTGTTTCATCGATTTTGAGTTCGAATTATGTTGGTTTTTTTTATTATTATTCTTTGTATGTATATAGTGGGCCAAATACACCTATTTCAGTTTGCGACACCCAATTGTCCTTATAGGTCCTCGCATACATTTTTCTCAGTTTCATCGATTTTGAGTTTGAATTATGTTGGTGTTTTTTTGATAATTTGGTGTGTTTTTTCCATATGCAGGTCAATAGTCTAACAACGTTTTTTTGGCACAAAAAAAATGAAAAGAAAATCAATAAATTCACTCCAGTATCATTTCAGTTGAAATCTTTATATGTATATAGTGGGCCAAATACACCTATTTCAGTTTGCGACACCCAAGTGTCCCTAGAGGTACTCGAATACATTTTTCTTAGTTTCATCGATTTTGAGTTCGAATTATGTTGGGTGGGTTTTTTTTGATAATTTGGTGGGTTTTTTTCCATATACAGGTCAATATTCTAACAACGTTTTTTTGGCACAAAAAAAAATGAAAAGAATAAATTCACTGCAGTAGCATTTCAGTTGAAATCTTTATATGTTAACGCAGAAGACGGCAACGGACGAAAACAGATCGAAATAGGTCACTTGATCCTTTGACCCATGCCAATGCCACTTGATCCTATTGACCTTGTAATTCACACTTGAATACCATCATATCGTTGTATTCAAAGATGGTGTTTATGTACATAGGTATTTTAATTTTAATTCACGAAAACTTTATATAAAAAATTAAGCACATCGGATACATTTTCAGACTTATTTTTTCTGATAGTCGCCCATTTCGTCAGTCATCCTCGATACTCCTGGGGATGTACTCACCGACACTGCTCCCTTGGTATATATCGTAACGAAATTGAAGGCACACGGTACGCTAGTTGATTGGTCTAAGGTAAAAAAAAAATGACAAATTGCTAGGATGATACCTTCCCTTTAAAGATTACAGAGAAGCGACACCCGACTTCAAAGCCACTCAATTTTACCGTTACGCTTACGCGGGAATCGTTTGATGTACATCAAAGGATCACACTAGTCCTTCGATTTTGTCGTGACATATTCCGTGGAGAAGAGAGCGTAGATGAGCGCAACCCCTGAGGTATCGAGGATGTTTGTATTAAAATCGTCGAGAACACGCATACTAAATCACCGGGCTTCAAAGCTGGTTGAGCCATCACCAGTGACGCTGTCAACATATAGAAAGTTACTAATCTACAGATATTTTCTGAAGTAAAATAGAACACACAACACGTTTCTGAAATAACTCATTTTAATTCCTTATTTCTCTTATTTTCATAACATTGTGCGTATATCAAATCACATCCTTTATAAAGCGATAAAAAGAGGACATAAACTACTATGTCAATGTTCAACATTGAATCAATTTGAGAGCCGACGTTTTACTTTTATGTAACATTCTTGTACTTTGGTACTTATCCAATGTTCGTGCTAATTACTATACGGTTGCATGATCTTTGATGATTACTCCAGACGTCTGTTCAACCGTATGTCACAAGTTACACCCTGCATCTTCGATTCGTCCAAGGTTGACACGGAATTGTGATAGCTTATGAAATGTTTTCTCTGTTCATAAGTATTAAAACCATCATGTATGATGTTAAAGACACTGTTATACTTATCGATAGTCAAATTGCACTGTTTCCTTATAAATCAAGGTCACTTTGAGCAAAATATAAATGCAATTTGGCTCTTACGCCGTCTCACGTAATCTCTAAGAATATTAATAATATAACTCGATAGAAAAAAATTCCCGGAGTGCTTCTCGAGTTGATTGGCTACTTGCCATTGGTCGAGGCTGGGTCATGTCAAACCTCTTTTGCCTAATTTCTACCTAGTATTATTAACTCGAACATATCGGTAAGCTTGAAGTACTTTAAACGAGCAGTAAAATCGGACTGCAGTAGATCTCGATATCCATTGACAGACATCCAAGCCAGTGACCAGATTTTACGTCAAAAAGTCGCCCAAACTCCATTTTTATCGTATCTGCTTTTGCTCAAGACAAGAGTAATAACACGAAGCATAACTTATGCAATAAGTTGATGAACATTCGCAGAGTAACTATCAAAACAAAATCATCCACCAGACTAGTGGAAGTGACAGTGTTAACTCAGAAACATTCAAGGAAAAATCGGCAATGAAGAACACATGTTCACATTTCTGAAATCGGCAACAATACTATTGAATAGAGCAGCACTTACTCACAGACACACACATGTACCCGTTGCAACATACCAAAATCAACACCGCCCGGTACAGCATTATAAGCTAACAGTGTCTTACAAACCGAGTAATATATAAAAAAAATACTTTACAATGTAACACAAGTGAGAGAAAGAATGATTTGAATATAGATACCAAGACGTAAAATGTCAATGCTAGCTGCACGTGGGTGGAATCGCTGCCTTTTGGTGATGTTAAAATATAGATGATTCGATAAAAAAAAAGTAATGATAATAAAATCAAACATTATTTGAAATATTTTGATTTTTTCTATGAAAGGATAACCATTAATGACGATATATTTTCAACATTGTTTATATGATTCGGCGAAAATATTCCATTTCTTAATAAAAGAAATGTTTAAAAATGTTTAAAAATGTTTAAATCTTTACAATCAAGCTGTGACACTTAATACACAAGACAACTTCGCCAGCATGATTACCGTGCTACACATACGACATGTTTCAAACAGCCACAAATTCCACAACCGACCGTGCTACATCTACCATAAGCTGTCTGTGGCAACTTATAACATGTGATTACACTGATCTGTGAAGAATTTAAGCTATTATTCCATAAGCAGGCGGAGGCGGAAACGTTTTCCTTCTGTTGTTATAACAAAATCAGGGGGAAATAAACATTTATCTTATATCTGTAGGTATTCCATTATGAACAATGCTAAGTATTGCACGCACTCCCAAACGTTTCCCACTTCCGGACAAAAAAAAATGTTCTTAGTAAAACAGTATTAAAGTTAAATCTGGATTTTTTACACAATTTTCAGGTTCATATCTTTAAAAAATATTCTTTATATGTATATAGTGGGCCAAATATACCTATTTCAGTTTGCGACACCCAAGTGTCCCTAGCGGTACTCGCATACAAAATTTGCAAAATGTACATGACAGGGTATATGAGATATTCTCTGGATAAAGTGATTCATGACGTAAAAAGGGACATAACTTAGTATAATATACAACATTCCACCATACCCCTTCCGATGGAGGAAAAAAGCACAGAAGTATATATATTTGTCGTGCACATATAATTATAAGACATGTTTATTGTGATGATGTAGTTACAATACCAATAATAAGAAAATACGTACATTTTACTATAAGTGATCGTATAGCTGATGCTGTAACAGTAAAGGGATAATTCCATATAAACCCTATTGTTGCATTCATTGTATCAGCATGTAGGGGGATAAGCAAATTTAGTTACCTGGGTCAAATCAAATGTGTTTCATAATTAACAAGTTGGATAATGACTTGGTATATGATATTTGTAGGTATTACACCGTTACCAATTGTGAAGTTAATGTTTGAAGCTATTTTAATAGCTTTACCATTAACAAGTGTTGAACTATATATCTTTCTATCGATGTTGTAGTTATGTTATCATCAACAAGTCGTGAGCTACATGTCTCACGGCTGCTGTAGTTATAGCACTGATGTTGTAGTTATTACGCCATAAACAAGTACTGACCTACACTGGTCTACCGTTGTTGTAGTTATGCGACCATAAACAACAGATGAATAACCTGTATCCACCACTGTTGAAGTCATCGAATCTCTAACTCTGGTGTAGTCATCACATTATCAACAACAAACAAAAAAACAAAAAACACACCTTTCTACCAGTGATGTAGTACTAAACCACTAACATAGGAATTCAGTTACAAGAGATGTTCCATTAAAAATACACAGGTACTTACAAAAGGTGATGTACTAGCGTATTCTAAAAACTGTAAACTTGTATCCATTCGCATGCAGGCAAATTTATTCTGACATCTTGTTAATTAAGAAATGAAACAATACTTAGTGTGGATGTAATGATTCAATTCAAATATAAATATAATATCAAAGAAATGGTGACCTACCAATACGGTATAACTCATCAAATCAATCTTTCTCTCTCGTAAATACAACATTGGTTAATAAATATATTCATCTTGATATCTGAGATCATAGCGTGATACAAAAACATACAACTTCATAAAGGTTAAAATAATTATTAAACCAGATATATAGAGATCTATCAATATAATTCTCAAATCCACAATGTTACACTCAGAGGAAAGCATTGTATTGTTTACTGTTTCGGGTGGAATGATTTGTACATGAACTGTTAACACTTTACTACATAAATATATCAACCTTTTGTCACAACACAATCTAACAACAATGAGGAGATGACCAGACATCAGTCTCTCGCACATGGTAACGCATTGGAACAGTACATTTATTACAAAATACTAAGTCCTCAAATTAATCTAAAGATATTTCTGACATAATCTTGCATGTGCTTCAACAATTTTATTAATTTCTATTTAATATATGGCGAAAAAACTCATTTTTTTTGTCATATTTTAGTTTTTACTCAAATTTCAAAAAACATTTCACTCTCGAAATCCAAGAGTTCAGCTCTCAATACACGTTTCTTCATTAAACCCTTGGGATATGTCAATACCAAACTGAAGGCTCATGATTACCTTGCATATGATACAAGTGCACTTTATCGGCGCGGTAGCATAACGATAAAATTGAAAGGGTAAACATTTTATTGTCTTTTCTTTGTAATCTTCAAATGACAGGTATAACCCTAGCGACCGATCGGTTTCTGATACCTGAAACCAATCAAATAACTGTGCATTCGACTTCGTATTCCTAGGCAAGGGAGTAGAAACGTTAAGGTGTATCGATAACAGAACTCTTGGATTGAGAAGAATAGTTCATTCGATATCCTACAAAATAACATAACGTTAAAATTAAGAAGTAGAATATTGGTGTAAATTTCTTTCTCTGAAATGAATTCAATAATGCATAAACAAAAAACAACAATCGTTTTAAAACAAAACAAAAAGATACATTCATTTTTCTCGGAATCGGTAATTACGTGACGTTATTCAAAACCACAGTAGATAACCAAAACACTTGTATCTAGAATACTTTATATATATATGAATTTCTTTCTGAAACTAAACGAATCGTTCAGACAGAAAACAAATATATTTCTTAATTTTGGAAAAGAAAGGCGGAGAAAGCAATTATCTAGCTAACACATAATTCAACTGATTGCCGTCCATAGATGACGTGATATAACTGGATATAGACCCTGTTCGTAAGGGAAAAGTCCTCGTTTGTAAGTGATGTCTTAATCTATGTTTACGATCTTCGTTTGCAAGTGGTGTGTTTATTTGAGGTAACAGTCCTCGTAAGAAACTGATGTGTTAATTTGTGGTAACAGTTAGATTGTAAGTAATGTGATATTTGTGGTAATTGTCCTCGTTTGTAAGTGATAAGATATTTTTGGTAGCAGTCCTCGTTTGTAAGTGATGTGATATTTGTGGTAATTGTCCTCGTTTGTAAGTGATGGGGTATTTTTGGTAATTGTTCTCGTTTGTAAGTGATGTGATATTTGTGGTAATTGTCCTCGTTTGTAAGTGATGTGAGTGGAGAAATATACATTATATATAAGTAAAAAATTACCAAATGCATGGAGGTTTGAAAAATCTTTTTTTACTGAATGTCGTTTTACTAGTAAGTAAATTTGCTTGCTTTATTGTTTTCCGTTATGTCTACTGAAATGCATATTTATTATTCCAAAAAGCTACACAAGTGCGACGAAACATAGACACTCACATTCACTTAGGGACTGTTTCATTTGTTGGCAAATTCCAAATGTGTATGAGAATTTAACTGCATTTACAGTGCATGCATCATCATTTCATTTCGTGACGTAAATCACGTCTGGGGTTACCAATTAGGGCAAAGGTTTTTATTTTTGGTGTTTGTAATGATAGTGTTCATTCATTGCATACTTAATAATATCAAAGTATTTTATTGAAGTTAGGAGGACGTGCCTATCTACAGTAAGTGTTTTTGCTGAGCATGCTTTGCTTTTAATTGTATGTTTAATAACATTATATCATTGTAACATTTTAAATTAAGACGTTCACTTTCTCTATTTCTTTCAAATACAGAAGCTTTTAAGATAAGTAAAGAGTAAAAGAAGCAATATAAATGACATTGTATAAAATTTCATATAGCAGTGAAAAATTCTAGTCAGACCAAAATTATCCATTCCTTAACATATAGTTGGAGTAAATGACAATACGTTGGTAGATCTGTCATAAACGTTTTCTTTTTCAGTTTTTTTTTTTTGGAATAGTTTTAACTTTTTTCTTTCTTCTTCTTAAGCGGACATGCATAATTATGATTTCTCATAAATAACATACCTGAATTGCCAGAGCCTGAAATTCAAGCCTATCTAAGAATATAAATAAGCACTGCGTGTCTCAAACAAGCACTAGTTCTCATGTGATACGACTGTAACCATTTCATATAATTACTTACATAAACATATCTCAATGTTTTAACAGAACAATAAATTGTCGACAAGAACCAGAACTGACGTTAATAACAAATGGCACCAAGTGATTTAATATGACTCCATCTACGACTAGAAAATCTGAAACTTAAAAAGATTTGCAATCAAAACTTTTAAATGGACAACCATCATAGAATACACAAATATATTTTAACATTTTCTATTTACAAACGAAGCAAAGATATAAAGTTAGAGTCATAAGATCATCTTCACATATGACTTTTATATAAAATAAAACCACGAACAACAGGATTTTCACACTTCTTGCACAAAATAATATAAAGTCTATAACTCATATAAATAATACATATAAATATTTCATAAAGTTCATAAATGCTTCAAAACTAGTGTAGACACCCCCATGTAATACGATGGGAAGAGTGTATACACCCCATGTAAATCATTGGGAATATTATATACACCCCCACGTAAAACAAAAGTAAGTTTGTAATATTCACTCCCAAGTAAAACATTGGGAATGTGACAGTTATCAAATACTGAGCAGCTTACGTGCACATTCATGTAGTATTAGCACTAACTCCAAAAACATAAAATAATAAAACTCCCTACTCTCCCTTCCACTCCTCATATTGGCTACAAATACAACAGTATATTACAGTTTCAATCTGATTAAAACCAGTTCTATGATGTATCATAATGGGAGGAATGAAAAGCTTTGAAAACAAACTGTCTGATTTTTTTTTTATTCCGCCAAACATCTTAATCTCGAGGGAAATATTAATTTCACATAAAATGTTATTTAGCTGTCATCGATTTTTTTTAATATTATATTTATTTCTATTTGTTTTAACTTCATTATTATTTGATATTTTCAAATTTGTATTAGTCATTTCCGTGACTAAATCGGCTAAAAGATTAAAATATACAAAAAATATGTCATCTATCAAATTAGTTCTCATAAACTGAAATCTTCAGTCATATGTATATGTAACCAATATTGCCGACATAAAAACGATACCTTTATGTATCTGTTGCATATGAACAAATCAAAACAAAAGTAACAAATCTGTAAGAGGGAGATAACCCTAATACAATATTTTCTTCTTAAAAACAAAATACTTTTTGAAAGTATCTACTGTACTTGCTCTACTAATTCAAACTCTGTATGTTCTGTATTTAACCCTTTCACCCCTATGTAACTTTAGCAGACTCTACCATGCACTGATATGGAGGGGTCCATTATGGTCTTCAGTGGTGAAAGGGTTAACTAATAAACCTCCAACTGCAATATCTTAAGACATCTAGTGATTGCTAACATTCCTGGAATTCATCATAACTTACAATAATGCCTGCATGATCAGATTTCCGGTGAAAATGATGGATTACAGTAACCTGTACTTGGTGGTACAAAATAAATGCTTGATAATTAAAATTATTTCACCATTAAAAAAACAATAAACTCCTTTGTGGGTGCCTTAACGTATGTTACAGAGGCTGAAACCTAAGAAGTTGGCAGTGTTGCATGTAAATGAGATCAGAGGTCAACTTGTCTTCATGTCTGTAACAAAACAGAAGTTTAAATGGTCAATTAAAGAGCCTTTTATTCCAAACATATTACAGGTTTGACGACAGCATTGAACACATATCTTGCTAATTGCTTTGAAATGAAGTGTACAATGAAATTTCAATAACCCAACAAAAATGACGGCTTAGAGTGACGGCTGGATTATTAGGGACAACTTTGTCTAGTAAAAGGCTACTAAACATTACTAAAGACACTAACTGGCAGGCAACCAACATAGGTCAACTCTATACCAACTGGCCTTAGGGACACAAATTTCATAAGCCTGTATCGCTCACCTCAATATTTCAGCAATCAATTCTATCACTGAAAAATATTCTCATTAAAAGTTACATATACTGCAAATATTTCCTTATTTACATCTCAGTCTCTAAGCATCAAAGGAGACAACTCCTTTGAGATTCACATTGAATTCCCTAGTCCTCTGATAAGCTGGTCAAGTGGAATAAGGTTGAAAGTCATTAATGTCAAAATCACAACCTTTTGACGTTTTCCCCTCAGTCCCCAGGGTAGCTACACTCTTCATTTACACATCAATTGATTCCAAGATGGCAAGGACCAAGGGTGCTTCAAAGCAAATTTGGTTGTGATCTGTATTTAAGTGTCATTATTTCCCTTGGATTAAGCACTTATGAGTGGAGGGAGGAACACCCAGGGGCTGTACAGAAGAATGAATGTTTAATCTCCATGTTTAACAAGAAGCTATATGGTTATAAGGTAAAAAGTGATAGCATGTGACAAAGTCCCCAAGAGGAGAAAGTTGTACAAATAATGCAAACATGTCCACCTTATACATACCTTTTGAAGACAGAAATTGTCATTTCTTGCGCTTCCAGCAGTCAGGGTGCATCTTTTTCTGTTGTTCTGCCAACACCTTAGCTTTCTCCGAATATGCATTTTTCTCAACTGTGTTCATTTCTTTCCACCTATCACCCAGGAGGATGCTGATTGACCTGTAAAAATGTCAAAACATTTTAAGGCATTCATTGATATGAAAATGTCTTTCTATGATGATAAAGTCAATGTGTATCTAAAACCACGGTCAAAGTACTTCTGCAAGACATATATATATATATAATTGACACGGAGAGGTAATTGCTTTATACCAGGACATGTTCTTTGCAGTTTTATTTTTCGCCTTATTCACCCTCAGCAATGAGTGCCAATTTATCATGACAGCAAACATTATTACCCAGCATACTGTATATAGTAGTTGGATGTGTGAAGGGGGAAACTTACACTGGGTCGTAGGAATTTTACCTTTAAAGGAGAAAGATTCTGAGTATACAGTATAAATAAAATCATTTTATATTTTTTAAAGAAAGTCGATTTTGCGTTCAATGCATCATATATATTTCTAACAGTTACGGCTTGTTGAAGTGCTGTGAATTGACATTCAGGAGAGCTGTGAGGTACGTAGTACTGTAGACCATACCTGTTGTCTTTTCCTGGATACATGTGGGTATGCTCATGACGGTAGTAATGTAGACCTTACCTGTTGTCCTTTCCTGGATACATGTGGGTATACTCCAGACGGTAGTAATGTAGACCTTACCTGTTGTCCTTTCCTGGATACATGTGGGTATACTCCAGACGGTAGTAATGTAGACCTTACCTGTTGTCCTTTCCTGGATACATGTGGGTATACTCCAGACGGTAGTAATGTAGACCTTACCTGTTGTCCTTTCCTGGATACATGTGGGTATACTCCAGACGGTAGTAATGTAGACCTTACCTGTTGTCCTTTCCTGGATACATGTGGGTATACTCCAGACGGTAGTAATGTAGACCTTACCTGTTGTCCTTTCCTGGATACATGTGGGTATACTCCAGACGGTAGTAATGTAGACCTTACCTGTTGTCCTTTCCTGGATACATGTGGGTATACTCCAGACGGTAGTAATGTAGACCTTACCTGTTGTCCTTTCCTGGATACATGTGGGTATACTCCAGACGGTAGTAATGTAGACCTTACCTGTTGTCCTTTCCTGGATACATGTGGGTATACTCCAGACGGTAGTAATGTAGACCTTACCTGTTGTCCTTTCCTGGATACATGTGGGTATACTCCAGACGGTAGTAATGTAGACCTTACCTGTTGTCCTTTCCTGGATACATGTGGGTATACTCCAGACGGTAGTAATGTAGACCTTACCTGTTGTCCTTTCCTGGATACATGTGGGTATACTCCAGACGGTAGTAATGTAGACCTTACCTGTTGTCCTTTCCTGGATACATGTGGGTATACTCCAGACGGTAGTAATGTAGACCTTACCTGTTGTCCTTTCCTGGATACATGTGGGTATACTCCAGACGGTAGTAATGTAGACCTTACCTGTTGTCCTTTCCTGGATACATGTGGGTATACTCCAGACGGTAGTAATGTAGACCTTACCTGTTGTCCTTTCCTGGATACATGTGGGTATACTCCAGACGGTAGTAATGTAGACCTTACCTGTTGTCCTTTCCTGGATACATGTGGGTATACTCCAGACGGTAGTAATGTAGACCTTACCTGTTGTCCTTTCCTGGATACATGTGGGTATACTCCAGACGGTAGTAATGTAGACCTTACCTGTTGTCCTTTCCTGGATACATGTGGGTATACTCCAGACGGTAGTAATGTAGACCTTACCTGTTGTCCTTTCCTGGATACATGTGGGTATACTCCAGACGGTAGTAATGTAGACCTTACCTGTTGTCCTTTCCTGGATACATGTGGGTATACTCCAGACGGTAGTAATGTAGACCTTACCTGTTGTCCTTTCCTGGATACATGTGGGTATACTCCAGACGGTAGTAATGTAGACCTTACCTGTTGTCCTTTCCTGGATACATGTGGGTATACTCCAGACGGTAGTAATGTAGACCTTACCTGTTGTCCTTTCCTGGATACATGTGGGTATACTCCAGACGGTAGTAATGTAGACCTTACCTGTTGTCCTTTCCTGGATACATGTGGGTATACTCCAGACGGTAGTAATGTAGACCTTACCTGTTGTCCTTTCCTGGATACATGTGGGTATACTCCAGACGGTAGTAATGTAGACCTTACCTGTTGTCCTTTCCTGGATACATGTGGGTATACTCCAGACGGTAGTAATGTAGACCTTACCTGTTGTCCTTTCCTGGATACATGTGGGTATACTCCAGACGGTAGTAATGTAGACCTTACCTGTTGTCCTTTCCTGGATACATGTGGGTATACTCCAGACGGTAGTAATGTAGACCTTACCTGTTGTCCTTTCCTGGATACATGTGGGTATACTCCAGACGGTAGTAATGTAGACCTTACCTGTTGTCCTTTCCTGGATACATGTGGGTATACTCCAGACGGTAGTAATGTAGACCTTACCTGTTGTCCTTTCCTGGATACATGTGGGTATACTCCAGACGGTAGTAATGTAGACCTTACCTGTTGTCCTTTCCTGGATACATGTGGGTATACTCCAGACGGTAGTAATGTAGACCTTACCTGTTGTCCTTTCCTGGATACATGTGGGTATACTCCAGACGGTAGTAATGTAGACCTTACCTGTTGTCCTTTCCTGGATACATGTGGGTATACTCCAGACGGTAGTAATGTAGACCTTACCTGTTGTCCTTTCCTGGATACATGTGGGTATACTCCAGACGGTAGTAATGTAGACCTTACCTGTTGTCCTTTCCTGGATACATGTGGGTATACTCCAGACGGTAGTAATGTAGACCTTACCTGTTGTCCTTTCCTGGATACATGTGGGTATACTCCAGACGGTAGTAATGTAGACCTTACCTGTTGTCCTTTCCTGGATACATGTGGGTATACTCCAGACGGTAGTAATGTAGACCTTACCTGTTGTCCTTTCCTGGATACATGTGGGTATACTCCAGACGGTAGTAATGTAGACCTTACCTGTTGTCCTTTCCTGGATACATGTGGGTATACTCCAGACGGTAGTAATGTAGACCTTACCTGTTGTCCTTTCCTGGATACATGTGGGTATACTCCAGACGGTAGTAATGTAGACCTTACCTGTTGTCCTTTCCTGGATACATGTGGGTATACTCCAGACGGTAGTAATGTAGACCTTACCTGTTGTCCTTTCCTGGATACATGTGGGTATACTCCAGACGGTAGTAATGTAGACCTTACCTGTTGTCCTTTCCTGGATACATGTGGGTATACTCCAGACGGTAGTAATGTAGACCTTACCTGTTGTCCTTTCCTGGATACATGTGGGTATACTCCAGACGGTAGTAATGTAGACCTTACCTGTTGTCCTTTCCTGGATACATGTGGGTATACTCCAGACGGTAGTAATGTAGACCTTACCTGTTGTCCTTTCCTGGATACATGTGGGTATACTCCAGACGGTAGTAATGTAGACCTTACCTGTTGTCCTTTCCTGGATACATGTGGGTATACTCCAGACGGTAGTAATGTAGACCTTACCTGTTGTCCTTTCCTGGATACATGTGGGTATACTCCAGACGGTAGTAATGTAGACCTTACCTGTTGTCCTTTCCTGGATACATGTGGGTATACTCCAGACGGTAGTAATGTAGACCTTACCTGTTGTCCTTTCCTGGATACATGTGGGTATACTCCAGACGGTAGTAATGTAGACCTTACCTGTTGTCCTTTCCTGGATACATGTGGGTATACTCCAGACGGTAGTAATGTAGACCTTACCTGTTGTCCTTTCCTGGATACATGTGGGTATACTCCAGACGGTAGTAATGTAGACCTTACCTGTTGTCCTTTCCTGGATACATGTGGGTATACTCCAGACGGTAGTAATGTAGACCTTACCTGTTGTCCTTTCCTGGATACATGTGGGTATACTCCAGACGGTAGTAATGTAGACCTTACCTGTTGTCCTTTCCTGGATACATGTGGGTATACTCCAGACGGTAGTAATGTAGACCTTACCTGTTGTCCTTTCCTGGATACATGTGGGTATACTCCAGACGGTAGTAATGTAGACCTTACCTGTTGTCCTTTCCTGGATACATGTGGGTATACTCCAGACGGTAGTAATGTAGACCTTACCTGTTGTCCTTTCCTGGATACATGTGGGTATACTCCAGACGGTAGTAATGTAGACCTTACCTGTTGTCCTTTCCTGGATACATGTGGGTATACTCCAGACGGTAGTAATGTAGACCTTACCTGTTGTCCTTTCCTGGATACATGTGGGTATACTCCAGACGGTAGTAATGTAGACCTTACCTGTTGTCCTTTCCTGGATACATGTGGGTATACTCCAGACGGTAGTAATGTAGACCTTACCTGTTGTCCTTTCCTGGATACATGTGGGTATACTCCAGACGGTAGTAATGTAGACCTTACCTGTTGTCCTTTCCTGGATACATGTGGGTATACTCCAGACGGTAGTAATGTAGACCTTACCTGTTGTCCTTTCCTGGATACATGTGGGTATACTCCAGACGGTAGTAATGTAGACCTTACCTGTTGTCCTTTCCTGGATACATGTGGGTATACTCCAGACGACACTCCTTGGCAAATAACATGAATCCATTCATGGGTCTTTTGGCCTTCAACGATTCAGCTTTGACTGGCCGCTTCCTTGCTGCTTGCCCAGTGGTCAGTTTAGGGCTTACCTCCAGCTCCCTCTGATTCCTTTGCTGCATAAAAGGCAACAGGAAAACCATGACAAAAGGTTAAAACAGTTTTTTAAGACTAACCAATTAATCCATACTACCATTAAATCAATTTTCTTGGTGGGGGTTACAAATTTGCAAAAGCCTGCATGCAAATGATGATGTCCACCTAATTATTTGATAACCATACAACATTTGTAGAGAGTCTTGTCTAATCTCAAGGACCTCAACAGTCCAGGAGTGACAAACAAATATAATCAAAACAACCAGTATCAGAACAGACCTATTCTAGCACCAACCATATGATCTCCTTATGTACAAAAATCCACATATTTGAGTGTGTTTATATGTACACATGCTCAGCTCAGAAAGGGTATATATTTCCAATGGTTCATTTGTAGTCCCATACCATTAGAATACAACAGCACACTGTAATATAGAGCTCACACAACTAAATCACCCAATCAGCAAGTGTTTCATACATTTGAAATTCCTACCTCAAATTAGTTCTGGTTAAATACCGTGCCTCTGAGGAACTTCAATGTGGAATTGGAGACAGGCTTTTAAATCATGAAAGCTCGTTGATTTACATCTTCCAAATTCAAGGGCCACACTTGGGTGACATAAAGCTTATCTGATACCTGCCCTTTAAAGATTACCGAGGACCTACACCAAAACTTCATAACCTATCGCATGATTCTTTTGACCATCAATAAAGACATCTACTTGCATCATCTGCATCTGACATATTCCTTGGGTGCAGAGAAGATATGTGTACGGAGAGCAACCCCCCCCCCCCAATATCAAAGGTGATAGCATCATTATTGCATATCAGAAGTGATTTATTAGTGTGAATATTTTAGTACCCAACACTGAAGATAGTGGACTTTTATCTAGGTAGATGGAGGTAAACAAAGTGTCTTGCTCAAGCTTACAAACACATCCTGCCATCAGTTGTTACCCAAACTATAATTAATAATATTAATACTTTGAGGTCCTTATATACCGCTTTATCACATCCTAGTTTGAAGGTCGTCTCAAAGCGGTTCACAAATTATTATCTGTGGTTATAGTGTCTTTTGCAACCAGCCAATATCGTTCTCAACTCCCTGGGGAGTATACAGGCAGTGCTGCCATTTCGGCCCTCACAGCAAGCATTCTACAATTCTAGCACTACCCAACCACATACTCATTTACAGCTAAGTAGACTGGAACAAGCGGAGTAAAGTATCTTGCTCAAAGAAACAACACAGTGCTGTGACCTGAGTGAAACTCGCAACCCTTCGGTCACGAGCCCGGCTTCCTACCACTAGACTACCGTGCCTCCAAACTATGACAAGCTTGTGGTAAATAAGCTGATGTGCTGTACAGTGTGGAAGTGGGAGCTTGACTACATGTATGCCACATCTTGTCACATTATTCCGACAAAAGATCAACAGAAATACCTGGAGAGTGATAGTTGCATGTGCCTGTGTCACACCTAGTAGTTTCTAGTTTCACTAGACCTGACACTATAACTTACCTGTGTCACACCTAGTAGTTTCTAGTTTCACTAGACCTGACACCATAGCTTACCTGTGTCACACCTAGCAGTTTCAAGTCTACTAGACCTGACACAATAGCTTACCTGTGTCACACCTAGTAGTTTCTAGTTTTACTAGACCTGTCACCTTAGCTTACCTGTGTCACACCTGGTAGTTTCTAGTTTTACTAGACCTGACACCATAGCTTACCTGTGTCACACCTAGTTGTTTATAGTTTTACTAGACCTGACACCTTAGCTTACCTGTGTCACACCTAGTAGTTTCTAGTTTCACTAGACCTGACACCATAGCTTACCTGTGTCACATCCAGTAGTTTCTAGTTTTACTAGACCTGACACCATAGCTTACCCGTGTCACACCTAGTAGTTTCTAGTTTTACTAGACCTGACATTATACCTTACCTGTGTCACACCTAGTAGTTTCTAGTTTTACTAGACCTGACACCATAGCTTACCTGTGTCACACCTAGTAGTTTCTAGTTTCACTAGACCGGACACCTTAGCTTACCTGTGTCACACCTAGTTGTTTCTAGTCTACTAGACTGGACACCATATCTTACCTGTGTCACACCTAGTTGTTTCTAGTCTACTAGACTGGACACCTTAGCTTACCTGTGTCACACCTAGTAGTTTATAGCTACAGCACAGCTTATACATGTACCATGAGTCACAACTGTGTAACACCAAGAAATTACCAATTGTAAAAGAGCTAATACAGAAGCCTAGCTGTTATACCTAGTAGTACATATGCCAGTTTTGCTTACCTGTGCCATGCTGCTGAGGGTAAATACTGCGGATGTGTAGCTCGGACTAATAGATTCACTGTGGATGAAAAATCAAACCATAAGCAGGAAATACAAGACTTGAATCTGGGCCCAGTTGTTCAAAAGGTGATTAGCTTAATTAGTGATTGGCGCAAATTTTAATCTTTATGTAACTTCAAAACAAAACTAATGAATTAGGTGCAACTTTCCAGATATCAAATATTTAGTAGAGTGAATTTACATGCAAAATTGTGAGATTGTATCTTGTTTATTGACACAATTATTAAAGGTTGAAAATTATCGTTACACAGTGATTAAGCTAATCACCTTTTGAACAATTGAGGTCGCCGATAGGGGGCCCTGACAGTCGTTTACGTTATGAAAGTTTGTGGTGACAGAACTGCGAGTACATAGAATTTATAACTCGTTATTTAGTAAGTGTTTGTCCTGTTGCAAATATTTAAATATTTAAAGTTGGCGGTAACAGCACACATCGACATTCGATGTCGAGTTGGAATGCCGAGCTCAGTAGCGACCGGAGTGTGTCTCCAATGCATGATGTGCGGCGAAAACCTTTGTCTTATCGCACACAGCTGTCAGATGTGAAAACAGAAAGGACCTGCTTCTGTATGTCTTTGAGTGGTCTATATGCATCAATGATTAGGCTTACCATGAAAGTATGTTAAAGATACCCGCTTTGCTTCTGAATAAAATTCACTCGACTTGACACAGTTCTCTGAAGCGGACGATGCAGTGCTCGATTTATGTCCGCCATATTTAAGAATGAGACTAATTAAGAATGAGACTTGAGACTTAAGCATGCTAAGGACCGTCCTCAAATATTGGCCCATTCTCAGCTTAAAATCCAAGAATTGAGTATTAAGAATTTTGAAGATAGCCAAAAGTTGAGCATATGCTTAAAGTTAAGCATATACTCAGATTTAAGCAATGAGAACGGAGTTAAGAAGTTTTGTGCAAGTGTGGCCTGGTGACATTTATTTCACTATCTGTTACAGGTTAAACTTAATTAAGTTGTAAATTACTTTATTTCATATGTTCTTTATTTTGTGAACTATGCCTAAAGTTTTCTTTGTGATCTCTTGATTGAGAGAATTCTATTTCAATATATTGACAGTAATTTAATCTTTTGAAAGACATGAATATTCTCAAAAGATTTGAATTTAAACGTGAAACTTATTCTCTCACAAAAATATGTTCAAAGAAGACAACATAGAAGGGGAATTTTGTTTGCAGAAGTTGCATAGTTGCTATCGGGCAATTTTATATTACTCATCATTACAGACGCAGAACAGAGCTTTACTCATTCACCCCTGAAATTTTATAATGAACTATTCCAACCTTTGAATTGGAAGAGTTCAAATCTGTCCTCAGGGGTGAATGAGTTAAACAGCACCTATGATTACACCCAACATGGTCTATCATCACAAATCAACCTTCGGTTCTGTTTAGCATTGAGTAAATGCAGAGTGAAGTGACTGGATTTGGGCAAATCTTGCCTTTAAACAAATTTAAAGGCTGTATGTATTACCATACCAGTGATGGCTGGGTTATCATGACATCATTTTACCTCTGGAATGTGCTAAATGCAGCATCTGGATGGGATGGGGGTAGACACAGGTCACCTATCTCCAGTTGGTTACAAGGGATACCATAGTGCTCCGCTGTCATTGTGTCATTCAGGGATGCCCATCCTGAAGAGGAATCACAATCATGTTATGATAGTTACAAACATTTATGATAAAAGTCACTTTTTGGATTTATTCTGATTGAGGTAAACATGGAAAGGTTATCTAGGTACTGTACAATTAGCAAAATCAATTATACCATATCTATCAATATTAGATTATAAATCTGATAAGCCCTGGCAGCACTCTAAATTTACATGACTGGAAAATTAGAAAATGCATTTCAAAGGGATCTTCATATGAACAATTGAATCAAAAATACACTGCAAAAGGTACACATATCAAAAAGATCAAAAAGAATGGCTACAGCATCTAGTTATGATTTGCGTCCAACAGAATGACATTTGCGAACATTACTGTAATACTTAGTTTCAGTGGTATAACGTCAATAAATAATAAAACTTATCTTTTTTCAAATATATTATAACTAATATTATTCTTAAAGTTTTAGTTGCATCATATATAAGGAGAGACGAACATTAAACAAAACTTTGACAAATAGTTCAACAATACATCTACATGAATATACCCTCCTTCACTTAGTAGGGGGTATAACATACTCTTACGGTCATCTTACCCTTGTCTTTCACAAAGAAGGGGTGGTCAGTCTTACACTGGACCAGCACATCTGACTGACCCTTGACCTTAGCTGAGAAAAGGAGATTGGTGGTCTCTGGCTGTCTGCACTGTATGTCCTTCAGCAGCAGGCCGTTAGGGGCGTAGCTGTCAAATATAACAAACTGTTACAGGCATAGATCTAAAGTGTAACAAGCAGACAGTTAATGTTAGGGGCGTAGCTGTCAAATATAACATAAAAGTAAAGCATAGCAGCCAAGAGTTGTAAGACAGCCTCAGTAAAATACCACCATGGACACAATTACAGATGCAGAATTTTGTCAGTCAAGGAAGTAAATTAAAACAGGTGCAGATGTTGGAGTATTAGAGGTGTTGCAATTTATCATGTCATCTTACATGGGACCTGTTTGCTGTCTATAACTTTGGGACAATTCACCCTGCCACCTTACCTTGGAGTTGTTCCCTGTCTGCAGGCCTGCTGTGACAGCTCCTCATGCCGGGCAAGTTCCTCCACACTTGTCCAGACTCCATTATCATCAACAAAGTGAACCATTGTTCCTATGAAATAGTTACATATATATAACGGTATCTTTACCACAGCCAAACGTTGTATTGATAAACCTATAAGATTTATGAAATTATTGTTGCTCTAGGCTTTACTTTGACAGGCAGTCTGGCCTTCTGGACCAACAAAATATGTGTCACCCTCGAGCACAGTCAACAACTGTACTTTGTAAACATTTCACTTCTATCACAGGCTATTAATATCAATATGCACATTTAAAGTTCTATAGCACAAATGTAAAAAAAAATACATCTGTACAAAATGCACAAATATTAAGAACTTTTATTCCAATACAGTATAATGAATTACAGACACTTGTAAAAAAACAAGTAAAGTCATGATGAAATATGATTATATTCATGAAAGGACATCATTTTACAGGTGACAAAAGCCAACATCTATACATGCAACACAACACAGCGAAAGTCATAGCAATCTAATTTTAAAAAATGAAATAAAATAAAAACACCAAACATAAGCATCTTACATTAAATATAAAAACTCCAAAATTCATACATACAAGAGGCCCAGAGGGCCTGTATCGCTCACCTGGATATCTAAGCAATCATGGCAAAATATTCTCCAAACGAGATCCAAGGGAATATGCCAGACCTCAAGGCCAATCCTTGTAGCATATCTGTATTTGATTTTTTATGCCCAGCAATTTTATGTATGGTTATAGGGTGGGGATCTCAACTGTTTCCAAGCTGTGACTCAGAAACTAGGTCCCTAGGGTTGTGGCCAGACCCCAGGATAAATTCTAATATCATGACTGCATTTGTCTCTTTTTGCCCAGCATTTGTATATATAGTTTTGGGGTGGGGATCTTAACCGTTTCAAAGTAATGACTCAGGGTTAAGTCTCCAAGGGTGGGGCCAGACCCTGGAGCCATCCTGGAAGCAAATGTGCATTCCTCTGGTTATACTCAGCAATTGTATATATATGGTTATATGGTGGGGACCTCAACCATTTCCAAGTAAAAAAAAAAAATGGCCCCACCCCTTAGCTCAGGGGGTCAGCCCCACCATTTGTACAATTTTAAATCCCTGCCTCCCATGAATGCTTCCGACCAAATATGATCAATATCCATGGTATAGTTTTACGGAAGAAGTCGTTTATAGCAGTATAGCCAAATTGTCCCCTTTTGGCCCAGCCCTCAGCCCCTTGGGGGTCAGCCCCACCATTTGTACAATTTTGAATCCCCACCACCTAAGGATGCTTCCCGTCAAATTTAGTTAAATTCCAATAAGTGGTTAAGAAGAAGAAGTCGTTTAAAGAAATTGTTGACGGATGGACGACGGACGGACGACAGACAACGGACGGACGACAGACAACGGACGGACGACGGACGACGGACGCCACGGTATGGCATAAGCTCACCTTGGACCTTTGGACCCGGTAAGCTAATAATGGGACCAATATATAATCTACCCTTCCTAGATTGAAGCACATGAGCTTTTTAATCAAACCAGTTTTGTTTCCAAACCATCACATGACAACCAATAAGTACAAGGTTTTATAGACAGGTGGTCCCTATGCTAAGTAGTAGAAGGTGACTGTTACAGTTATTGACATGTGGACACGTTTAATTATTCACACATTAACTTCAATCATGTTTTACCCAGAAGTACATGTAATAACAAAAAGCAGGTGTCAGTTTCATTGTCTGCACTGTTGTTATTACATTTCCCTGTTTATGTAAGTAATATGCAAGCATACAACAATGTATGTTATTAGACCATACTCATGCCATTATTACTTATGAGACATTGCTAACATTCATACATTGTATTATTACCGCAGGGCATGAGGAAAATAAATTCTTCACTTGTATATATATAATTTGTGGTTCTATGTTACTGGAATACATACATGTATCAGATGCGCTGGTTATGTTGGTCAGAAGGTAAAGGTATGAACTATCTGTCATAATTTTACAATGTCTAGAAATCAAGTTGTTTCGTCTGTGTGGAAATCTAGTAATGTAATCTATGTATCTATGTATGTATAGATGTAGACATACCTGAGTACAATATATTTCATATTTCCAAACAGTATAAGCAAATACAATGGTATGAATTGGGAATAAATTCTTCCAAGGGAGATGAATCCTACTGAATGTAAGGGAAATAACTCCCACTAAATGAAATGTTTTGTTTCAGAGCACTTCTGAGAAAAAATCACATATTCTCTATTTATTGGTCAGGTATTAAAGTGGTTGAGTATGATTTTTTTTTTACAGGGATGTCATTGTGAAAGTCTTTTTAAGTACTAGGGTTTATATTTAACATGTACACTATATATAGGCTCAAATTGCCTGCCATGATTACAAATTTCACTTGCCTCTGTATCAGACAGTAGGCAGTAAAGGCAGTTAATCAGGACTCATGGTACCTGAATAATGATCTATTTATCTAACAAGATAAACACTTTATCACAACAATTAAGTTTATCTGAATCAAATAAACTTGTGAATAAAAAATGGTGATCAAACAGTTGAATGTGTCACACACCACAACACCTAAAGTGCATACTTACATATCCTATTCGATAGCCATAGGTCAAAAAGAGGGAAAATGATTTTGAAACCAATTCAATGGACAATCATTGACTTCATCAATAATCAAATATACCTTACTTGGTTTGTAAGATGTTCAAAAACCCCAATTGAAACTGTGATTGAACCATCAACCATAATGCTAGGTTTACATTCTGTTGACAAAACGGGATGAACGTGAGACAACGTAGGGGGACATGATGTGCAAATGTGACAGGCCGTGATTGCGGGTAAGATTTTTTAAACTGTCAAAAGATTTGCCACAGCAGTCACGGTGCAGATGAGAAACCTAGTAGGCCGAAGTAAAACTGGGTAAATGCAACAAAACATGACAGTACATAATAGGCCATAATTAAACTATGAGGCGGTCCGTAGTGGGAAGGGAAGCATGTGTTTCCCTGGTATCTAACATTCTTTTCTAATTTTGTCATGTTCTACCGCGTTAAGTGCGCATTTTGTCAGGGTTGCTTCATTCACGTTTTGTCCTTATTTGCCACGTTTTGTCAAAAGTTCTCAGTGCAAGCTAGAGTGTATGGTAGCTGTTTCGTCCCGTTCAATCACAGGGCATCCTGGCCTGTGATTGTTTACGGGCCTCTCGCGCTACAGCGGGTTGCGATCAAAGTTACGGTCCGACATGGCAGGCCCGGTCTGGGAGGGAGTATTTAAAAGCCTGGCCTGGCAGGGGAGCTTCATACGAGTCTCAAGATACAATTATTGCTATTGCTTGGGAGGCCTTGTTTTAAAAATGCTCCAAAGCTGCTCCACATACACGTTTCATATGTAGAAAGCCTTGACAGACCATGAAAAACGTGTCACACCTTGATCAGAATGTGAGAAACGTGATGGACCCCATCAGAACGTGACAGGTCGGGAAGGAATGCACTGGCTTAATTCTGGGGTAGAACGCGGGCAGAACTGTAGTGTGCCTTGGGCCTCCTGGACTCAGCAGCACCTTTCACCTCATGGCCCGTTACATACACCGTGATAGACTTTGAGAAAACTTAGCAAGACCTAATAAAACTTGAATACAGAGAAAATATTGCCAAAATCCCACAACACACTACATTTCGGGCAAACAGGACTGCCGTGGCAGCTTGGAACATAATGTAAACCTAGCATAATTTTTGTGGGTATCAAACCCTGAAAATTTGGTCACAGATATAATCATTTGGATTTAAATCTACAACACAACAGTTATATAAAAACATCGGACATCGACAATCATTTGGGACCCTGAAATACAAACTCTTTCTAGGTATTCTCATACTCGACCTTTGCATAAACTTTGATGTCATTTGTTAAGAATGAAGTCAGCAGAGTTTGAATTACATTTATAAATCGCAACACGATGGGACCAGACAGAATGGACATAGGTATCACCGGTAACACTATTTTACCTCCCCCAATAAAATGGTGGGGACATTAACGTATCACCAAAAAACTATAAATATCTGAGTTAAGAATATTAACCACTACAGCAAATACATATTGCGGTAAACAAATTCCAAACAACCCTTCTTATAATGCCTAAATACAGGGTCACATTATAAGTCTGAACATAGAATTGCAACAAAGGTTTGAAGGTTTCATAATGGTTTACTGAACTGATGCACTGCAGTAAAAATATGACATCTTTGCTTGAATTTTCACGGATAACTCACCTTTGACAAAACACTGCCAGACAGCTGTTGGCCATTTGTGGGACCAGTCCCCGTCAACAGAGTTGGATCCTGGGAAGGGTGAAGACGAAGTCACTCGAGGGTCACTGCCGTCCCCACTCTGATCACTACAACAAGACCAGTTCATTGAAGGTCATTACAGGATCAAAAGGTCTACATCGACTTTATAACGTGACTGACAAAGCTAGTGCTGACATATAAAATATCCCCTACGAACCTTCAGGTGCAAGCTGTATACATGCAACTGTCACTGAAAAATCACTGACAATAAAAATACTGAAATACATGTATATATATGTTAACCACTATTCCGTCTTTTCGTATTATCTTTTCGTATTATCTTCTCTTGTGAGCAGGTATTGATTGTTACGTCATATGTTTGTTAGAGTAACGTCATCATTTTTTGAGAAAACGACGTAATTTTCTCACACAAACCATTGACGTAACAATCAATACCTGCTCACAGGAGAAGATAACTCTGCAATACGCAAAGACGGAATAAGGAGCTACAACTATGTATAATTAACCCTACCAAAGCCAGATGACATTCACTTTAAATGTAACGGCTATGCAGGAAAACAAACCATAATGAGCAGTGTCATTCACCTAGTCTTTAATGTCATAGCAACCCAGTTTAATGGTTAAATGAAACAAGAACAGTCTCCATGTTTTACAAACATTAAAATATGAACTAGAGAAACTGTGAGCTAGCTCACAAAGAGATAACACCACAATCCTTTATGGCCTTTGAGCCTACACTTAAAGGTTTTTGGAGCAGAAATTAAAGTTAAAGTTTCAAAGGCCATAACTACAGGAACAAGAGTATCGCGGGGCAGAACAATATACGCCCGTCGACTGCCATATAGTGTTATATACTTTCTTACATTGAAATAAGATCTGCATCATTCTAAGAGTGGTTAGCTGACATGCTATAAAAAGTGTAGGAGAAAATCTCCTGACAAAAAATCAAATACTAAAATGAACAAAGGGCAATAACTTTTGCAAAAATCGTCGAATCAAAATTCTTTTTATTGAGACACAACTTCATATCATGATTATAATGTATACCAAGTTTCAAAGAGATCCGTTGAAAAATGTAGGAGGGGATTGCCAGATAAAAATCAAATACTGAAATATACAAAGGGCAATTAATTTTGAAAAAATTGTCGAATCAAAATTCTTTTAAGGGAGACACAACTTCATATCATGATTATAATGTATACCAAGTTTCAAAGAGATCGGTTGAAAAATGTAGGAGGAGATTGCCGGACAAACAAAAGTTTATGCTGGACGGACGGACGCCATACCAGAATACTCCCGTCAAATTTGACGGGCTTATACAAATATTTTAAGTGCAAATTCCTTACTTCATGCACCTCTACACATTGTTTCAGGGGTTATAGTTATTAAATATGTACCTGTGATAACTGCCCACCTCCTGTTCTGGGACTGGATCATCATATTTGACAAGGTTTCTGTCTGTGTAACCTGCGTTGTTCCCATGGTAACCTGTAAACCTGCCTTCTCCCATCTTCTTGTCCTCGGTCACAACAGATCTATACAGCAACATACATCTTACACTATCTTTTCCATGTGACACAAACAAACTTATATAGGGTTATCAACATATAGGTTAAAGTCATTACATCATTCACCACTGAAGACTCATTTGAACTCTTCCAATTCAAATGTTAGAATAGTTCATTTTGAAATTTCAGGGGTGAACAAGTTAAATGGACCTTAGCTTTTGCTGATATATGTTGTATGATATGTTGTATGATATGAAATTACATAGCCACCTCTTCTATAAATATTGGAATTTTATTTTGAAGTTAAACAGAAAAGGGATTGTTTTCAGGTCAAATTTACCTGGAGAAATTATAATTATGACAGTAAATAAGCTGTTCAAATATTTATAAGCAATGCCTACTTTGATTTCTCAGCTTGTATGTACTTGTCCCAGCAGAAGGGCTGTGCAGTCTGCATCAAAGGGCTCTGGGGGCTTGTGGCAATGATTGCAAACTCTTTCAGCATGTCAGCACCAGCTCCCATCTCTGTGGGAGTTATGTCCATTGATGCCTGAGTGTTTGTCCTGAACCCCGATTGTAGTTTACATGCCACCCCACGTCCTAATTGCTGCTCCTTGCCAGTATCCTTCATTCTTGTATCCTCCAAAAGTTGAAGAGGAGGGGGCACTTTCTTTCCAGATTCTGAAATGTATAAAGAAATTTATAAAGTAAATGTTTTTCTTTATTTCAACTATTTATGCTTTATTGGGTTTAATGTCTAGACAGCACTCCTCTGGTCACATGAAGACTTTGGGTTTAATTTTGTTTAATGTCCTATTAACAGCTAAGGTCATTCAAAGACATGCCTCCATGTGTGTAGTGTATGCGTGCTTACGTGTGTATGCAAGAGACAGGGTATGTTGATGTGACATGCAGACAGTCTCTACACACTCATTGGTAAAGCAAAATAACGTACATGTTTATCATGTTAAATCAAAATGAAAATCAATGTCCAGTAATTAATGTAGATCAAAACACAGTCAGATATTGGTCACTCCTTATTCTTATTTCTTGATGAAACCTGTCTAACCTATAGTTACTGCCGGTTGTGGCCAGTCTCACACCTGACAATAATTGTCAATTCATCCCCTTACCTAAAGTTACCGCCTAATGTGGTTAGTCTCACACCTGACCATAATCGTCTTTCCATCCCCTTACCTATAGTTACTGTCTGTTGTGGTCAGTCTTACACCTGACAATAATTGTCAATCCATCCCTTACCTATAGTTACTGCCCATTGTGGCCAGTCTCACACCTGACCATAATCGTCTTTCCATCCCCTTACCTATAGTTACTGTCTACTGAGGTCAGTCTCACACTTGACCATAATGGTCACTCCATCCTCTTACCTATAGTTACTGCCTGTTGTGGTCAGTCTCACACCTTAATTACCATAATCGTCATTCCATCCCCTTTCCTATAGTTACTGCCTGTTGTGGTCAGTCTCACACCTGACCATAATCGTCACTCCATCCCCTTATCTATATTTACTGCCCGTTGTGGTCAGACTCACACCTGACCATAATAATGGGCACTACATCCCCTTACCTATAGTTACTGCCTGTTTCTGGTCAGTTCCAGCACAGCATTGATCACTCCATCAGTTTACCTCTTAAAAGGTATCTCCTGTAGAAGTCAGTCTGAATCCCTCACTATATTTGCCACTCCATCCTTTAATCTCTAATAACTGTTTTTCAGAACAAGGTCATTACCATTTCTGGCAAAGTGTAAATCCTTAATAATATGTACAGGTTATGTTCATTCTCGATGTTCTGCTATACTGTACTCTTCCCATCAACTAAACACTACACCTTCATCCTTTAGTATCTGGCCACGTCAAACCATGCAGTGTTGTATATCGAGCGATACCACTCCGGATAGAACATTAATAATGGTGACTAATGGTGACCTCTTAAAATAGAAATGATGCAATCTTTTGCAGGAAATACTTGAACATGTTATGTAAGTTAACAGGCGTCGTGTTTATGCGACCACAACTGCACAGTGCAGCAGAAAATACATACCCAATTCGCTATTTTATATGATGTAGTAAGCTTATGTCTAGGTCTTATCTGTGTTAATCTACATACGAACGTGACATGTTAAAATTTCATAAGGAGTGCAAACCTCACTTTATAAGCAGGATTTAGTAAAGTAAGCATATAGTTTAGTTAAAGTGACTGCATCCTTCTATCTCGTAGAAGGTACTGCCTGTTGATGGTCATTTCCAACCCTCATCATATCGGTCACTCTGTCATTTCCAACCCTCATCATATCGGTCACTCTGTCCTATATATCCGCATTACCATACCAGAGAATAATAAAATCTATTACCTGTAACTGAATGAGATCGGGTTATCTCAGTCGAGGTTTAAGATTCTGTAACAAAGTCCCAATTGAGGCGTAAGCTGAGGTTGGGATGTTACAGATTCTTAGCCCGAGACTGAGATAACCCGATCTTAATCAGCTACAGTAGGTAATTGGGTTTTTTTCTCGCACCTTTTAGTTCGATTTTTTTTTCTATTTTGCTAAAAACTACAAGTATCCCGCCTTCGGCCGCAAATGATAATGACCTCTTCACTACTTTCGCTACATTTGAATGCTTCCGCGTAAAAATGTTGTCTGTCCTTACATAGATTACAATGTAATTCACGGTGTAGATTATATTTTATCTACAACATCAAATATCTAACAACATAAAAACTATACATATAATGACAAAACAGAACATTTATAATGAAAATTGTCAATTTCAAACAGGTAACACGCGGATGAATACATCGCAGTTTAAAAATTCCGCAAAATGTCACGTAAAGGTACACGACAGATCGGACGAGATAGAAAAATCTAGCATGGGGTATGACGTTGGATATTCTGTCTGGGGTGCGAGAAATGTTAGCTTCATCCTCTATCCTCTAGGGAGTTACTGCTTGTAGAGATTAGTCCCGAACCGGACTAAATATTAGTCACTTAAACTCTATTCCCTTGCTTCCAGTTACAGCCTTCAGAGGTCAGTCCATACCCTGACCATATTGGTCACTTTTAAGTATCTTACCTTTAGTTTCCAGTTACAACCTTCAGAGGTCAGTCCATACCCTGACCATATTGGTCACTTTTAAGTATCTTACCTTTAGTTACCAATTACAGCCTTTAGAGGTCAGTCTCAACCCTGACCATATTGGTCACTTTTAATTATCTTACCTTTAGTTACCAGTTAAGCCTTTAAAGGTCAGTCTCAACCCTGATCATATTGGTCACTTTTAATTATCTTACCTTTAGTTACCAGTTAAGCCTTTAGAGGTCAGTCTCAACCCTGACCATATTGGTCACTTCATTCCCTTACCTTTAGTTACCGGTACAGCCTGGTGTGGTGAGTATCACACCTGACCACATTGGTCACTTCTCTTACCTTCAGTATCTGTCTCTGTGAGGCCAGTTTCACTCCTTAGTGTATCTATGAGTCCTGTGAAACACAAAATATCCCGATCCTGGATACTGTTTTCTGTATTGATTTGGTAAGCCCTGTCAGTCTGGCCGTCGCCCTCGCTATCCGAAACCCCAGACTGATGACCAGTGGTGGTGTCAGCCTCAACCTCTGGACAACAGGAACATGGCCTTTGTGCCCCGCCTTCCTCGTGACATTTTGCCTTCTTATTCTCCGTGTGGTACTTCAGACCATTAGCACTGCAGGCAAACATACACATCCAATATATACATGAGTTAAATATTGTAATGACAAGTATCTAGATAAATTACGTAGAGTTTATACACTACAATGTAGACATAATTAAGAAAGAACACTATTTAACATTTTATCACAGAGGCCATATAAAGAGTCTTGTTCACAAGTGCACTGTGACAGATTTAGAGAACCCAAGAGGCCCAGATCATATATAGTTGCCAACAAAGAATGTGGGTGGGGGTTTGAATGAGTTGTGACACCAGTGACAATGGAACTGTTGGTGTGTGGCTATGGTGATGTAACTAACCTTTTGAATGAGTTGTGACATCAGGGACAATAGAACTGTTGGTGTGTGACTATGGTGATGTTGCTTACCTTTTGAATGAGTTGTGACATCAGTGACAATAGAACTGTTGGGGTGTGACTATGGTGATGTAACTAACCTTTTGACTGAGTTGTGACACCAGTGACAATAGAACTGTTGTGTGTGACTATGGTGATGTAACTAACCTTTTGAAGGAGTTGTGACACCAGTGACAATGGAACTGTAGGTGTGTGACTATGGTGATGTAACTAACCTTTTGACTGAGTTGTGACACCAGTGACAATAGAACTGTTGTGTGTGACTATGGTGATGTAACTAACCTTTTGACTGAGTTGTGACACCAGTGACAATAGAACTGTTGTGTGTGACTATGGTGATGTAACTAACCTTTTGACTGAGTTGTGACACCAGTGACAATAGAACTGTTGGTGTGTGACTATGGTGATGTTGCTTACCTTTTGAATGAGTTGTGACATCAGTGACAATAGAACTGTTGGTGTGTGACTATGGTGATGTAACTAACCTTTTGAATGAGTTGTGACACCAGTGACAATGGAACTGTAGGTGTATCTCTATAGCTGTGTTCCTAACCTTTTGATAGAGTTGTGACACAGGTTACAATTTAACTGTTGGTATGTGAATATAGAGGTGTTACTTACCTTTTAAATGAGTTCTGACACAGGTGAAAATAGAACTGTTGGTGAATGACTACAGCGGTGTTACTTACCTTTTGAATGAGTTGTGACATCAGTGACAATAGAACTGTTGGTGTGTGACTATGGTGATGTAACTAACCTTTTGAATGAGTTTTGACACCAGTGACAATAGAACTGTTGGTACGTAACTTTGGTGATTCTACTTACCTTTTGAATGAGTTGTGACACCAGTGACAATTGAACTGTTGGTGTGTGACTATGGTGATGTTACTTACCTTTTGAATGAGTTGTGACACCAGTGACAATAGAACTGTTGGTACGTAACTTTGGTGATGCTACTTACCTTTTGAATGAGTTGTGTCACCAGTGACAATAGAACTGTTTGTGTGTGACTACAGTGGTGTTACTTACCTTTTGAATAAGTTGTGTCACCAGTGACAATAGAACTGTTGGTACGTAACTTTGGTGATGCTACTTACCTTTTGAATGAGTAGTGACATCAGTGACAATAGAACTGTTGGTGTGTGACTACAGTGGTGTAATACTTACCTTTTGGACGAGATGTGACACAGGTGACAACTATGGTGATGTAACTAACCTTTTGAATGAGTTGTGACACCAGTGACATTAGAACTGTTGGTGTGTGACTATGGTGATGCTATTTACCTTTTGAATGAGTTGTGACATCAGTGACAATAGAACTGTTGGGGTGTGACTACAGTGGTGTAATACTTACCTTTTGGACGAGATGTGACACAGGTGACAACTATGGTGATGTAACTAACCTTTTGAATGAGTTGTGACACCAGTGACATTAGAACTGTTGGTGTGTGACTATGGTGATGTAACTAACCTTTTGAATGAGTTGTGACATCAGTGACAATAGAACTGTTGGTGTGTGACTACAGTGGTGTAATACTTACCTTTTGGACGAGATGTGACACAGGTGACAATGGAAATGTTGGTGTGTGACTACAGCGGTGTTGCTTACCTTTTGGACAAGTTGTGACACCAGTGACAATAGAAATGTTTGTGTGTGACTACAGCGGTGTAACTTACCTTTTGAATGAGTTGTGACACAGGTGACAATAGAACTGTTGGTACGTAACTATGGTGATGTTACTTACCTTTTGAATGAGTTATGACACAGGTGACAATGGAACTTTTGGTTCCTGCGACTATGGCTGGTGTTTCTATGGTACTTGAGTCCTGGCAGACTTGTGAAGGCTTTGTCACAGCCCTTGGTCTCACAACGGTGCTGCTTCTGTGTTGTCATGTCACCATGGGAACGCTGTTTAAACTGCTGCATCCGTTGTGTCACTATCGGGGTCCTTTTAGAGTGTGATGGCCCCTTGGCCTAGAAATTAATCAACACTCATTGTTTTTATGTAATTGTTTGCTACAAAACCACACTCATAAAACAAAAGCTTCATTGACAATTTGTATATGAATATATATGTAACAAAATCTAGTCAATTATAAATTTGAGGTCATAAAAGCAGGCCCAAACTTTAATTATCTGTTCAGACCAACTTTCTTTTCACTGAAGTAATTATTCATCCAGGTCTTGTGATAAGTTCAAACAGCAAATACTTAACAGTGATGGTAGTGCTGCAATTTTATGCTAAAATAAGATAACATGAATATTTTTAAAAATTGCTGAGGATATACATGTACTTAAAATTTCGTAGGTTTGAAGTTTGAGTTTGAACAAACAAGTGCTTAGTAGTTTGACGAATACAACACAAAATCTTGGCTATTAATAGAGGCATATCCAATTGGGGGCTGTCACAAGAGTATGTGACACCCGGGCCCCCTGCCAATGACTAAACATAATTAATGTTATATATAGACTGCATCTATCATGTGACCACAGACTTAGATAGCATTTAAATTTGTGGTGTGACACCCCAGTCCCGCCAGCTCCTTTTGGTGTGGTCGCACCCTTACATTAATATATGCACATTAATATTTCATGATTTAGATTATTCTGATCGTAACAAGCTTATCGGAATTATATATTTTTATTTCTGGATTGGCAATTTTAGTTGTTATTAATTACACTGCCCAAGCCCCCCTCCCCCATTATCCCCCCTTTCAGTGTTGAAAAATTGACACTATTATTGATATCACACCTCTTGAAAAAAAGACTGCACCAAGACTCGGGTATCTGTATGTAACTGAATGTACACCAATTTAACCTCATGAAGGTATTCAGCCCCCCTCCAACTAGGAAATACCTTACTTCCAAGTATGGACACATTTCCTTGGACAGTCTACCAAACCAAAGTTACACCTTCAGACAGATCTAGCCAACTAAATAATGACTGCTGATAAAATTATCTGATACTATTAATTAAAACTAATAGTTTAATTGTAGCTTTCGTAATTTTTTGGGAACATTTTCTGTTAACTGTTTTGAATTACAAAAATCGTCTTATACTGCAACAAGGAGGCACAACAAGATCATTGGTAGACAAGTTTCCCCTGTAAGGGCCTCTGGGACGATTTCACCTCAGCAGGACGCGCGCGACAGTGCAAAGAGAAACGTGCCAATTACGTTCGGTTTGACTGTCGGCATAGCCGTTTCATATTTATATGTTAACCGTGTGGTCGTCCATCTGTCATTAAAAGTAAGGGTGCACTGGTAAGCCAACGCAATTCGTAGTGAGGAGAACTTTTTGCTGGTGTTACATTTAAAAATCACCTGTTTATCGAAGTTGAAGAAAATAAACAACGTTACGGTGACCCCGAACCAGAGGAGGGGGTGTCAGTGTCAAGTCCGTGATGTTTCTGATAAATTTACACACTGTGATTGCCTAACAGTAAATAATGACCACGTTTCCGTCATCTGTAGCATACTTATAACATACCGTGTCATTAAAAAGTACAAATTTCAAATCAAAAACATCTGAAAATCGACGTAGTAAACTTGTTTAAGTTGTACTTACTCCAATCGACGCCATCTCTTCTGGGGCCAGATAGATTGACCTGTAGTAGAATTTCATTGGCTGCTTCATAAAGGTCGCACGGTTTGATTGGACGATGCGAATGGCTTATGAATATTAATGAGATTTGATTATCTCATTATCTAGGAGCGTGACGGACCTACAGGTAGGGTGATGACAGGCGAGCAACTTGCACCAGCTCGACGAAGGGACGCCGGTCTGCAACTCTCAAGCATGTGTTCTTCAAGTTCAAAAGCAAATTTAAACTTAGTTGTCGATGCATTTGAAAGTCGCCCTGTTGATAAAGTTCGATTTTCAACACCGACTTAAACGTGAACTGAGTCAGCTGTTGTAAAAAAATTAAAAGACGGATAAGTTACCGTTAGGGGCACAATTGGGGTACTCGGTGGAGAAAAATAGATTCGTTCAAGTCTACGGGCTTTTTTTTAAATATTTGAAAATTGTGTCTGCATAATTGATAATTGCGCTTGTTTAATGATTGCAAACCATTTAAAATCTATATCCTGATGGATGGAATAAGTGACAAATACTAGTAAAAACTTACGGGTAATAGTCCAATATTTGAATTAAACAGGTTAGTGTCATTTTTTAATTGAATACGACTTACCTCCCTTCACCTATACACGTATGTACATGTAACTATACTGAAAGAAAAAAAACTTTCTTCTGAAAAATATTTGATCTCATGACGATCAATAGATAACAATCTATACATAAGTCCAGATGTCTTATCACCTAAGTTTCTGTTGACTTTTGGCAAGATCATGCGGCAAGCATTCGTTTCAAGTACAGGTACACATCGCGACAGTGAGAAAAAATACGATAATATGATTGATACAAGAAAAAGTCTGAAATTTGACCTTGCATAAATATTACTGATGAGAGAGAAATACAGTGATTATATGGTGTCAGAACAATAACGTTAATAATATGTATACATGGTATCGGACTTATAGTTTTGGCTCATGGTAAGAACCTTTAGTAAAAATTTCTCGAAAAATCCCTTAAAATTTATTTGAAAAACTATATAACCTATCATGCTATTTAATCAGAGACGTATGGCTTTATATGTCTCTGATTTAATGAAGCCAATGTAATAGGTTGTTCTGGATGTATGCATGGAATTAGAAAGGCCGTTCAATCGGCAATTAACATTGTTTTGCGCGTTAATCTACTTCTTTAAAGCTTTTACTATGATGCAAATTTTGATAGCAATGACTTTTCATAAAGACGGAAGTTTATCGGGGCAAGATTTTGAATAAATATATCAATGCTGATGTAAATTATGTAAATAGCAGGACAATGCTTCCTCGCTAGGGTATAGCTTATATATCATTGTACATCTTATCACTATAACACGCGCTTTGTTTACCGAGCACCTGTGATCCTCGGGTATGTTTGTTTTTGCATAGGTCCTTCAGCTACCCTAACTACTGGCCCGATTTACGCGTAACAGGTACCGATGAGGACAGCCAAACACTATCTGTACCAGCTGAGGTCGGTAAGGTCCAGGAACTAACGCAGAGCCATGGCGGAAACAGACGACAGAAAACCGTACACGAGCAGCGGCAGTCTCACGTTTAGGGATGGAGAATTTATACTTGACCGGAAACCTCTCCGCATTCTCAGTGGTACCATGCACTACTTCCGAGTGGTGCCCGAGTACTGGGAGGATCGCCTCTTCAAAATGAAGGCATGCGGGCTCAACACTGTGGAAACGTGAGTAGGAATGAGCTCAAAATGTGCCGATGATCATGTATACATTGTATCTCTTAAGTTTGTATACACAGTATGTGTTTAATACGATCGAGCTTCAAGATCATGCCGCTTATTCCCTATATCTCGTCTGTAGACTTGTGTTTGACTATGCATTTTTACAAAAACGCCATTTGTTTATCACTGTAATGCACACATGAAAATAGCATGAACACTCAACATATAAGTGTATAAAAGTCTGAACAAAGTATAACAATGAATCATAGCTATAGTTCAATGGACATGCGAGTAGATCAATGGGTATCCTTACCTACTACAGCTTAATGAGTGGCACGTGGGTATATTTTGTTAAGATATAAGCAGACTATACACTTTTCTTATCTTGGTACAAACATTTAACGATTTGGCGCCTGCCGTTTTGTAGTTTTGTTGGGCCTTAAACACATGAATGACATGTGGAGGAATTAACTTGTTTTATTACATTTCCAAGTGAGATATTAGAGGTTATCTTACTATCAGCCGGAAGTAAAACGGATATGGCGCGTGTGGTGTATGTAAACACAACCTATATATAAGTTATCACATGACCATTTCCATATCCTCCCCCGTATCAACGAGATACCTCCATACCATCCCGAGGGTTGATATGGGTAGAGGGATTTTAGGAGTAGGATATGGAAAGGGTCTTTTATCATATATTGTTCACACTGTGGCAGACATCATAAATTATGTTTGTCATAATGTAAAGATATGAAGCTATCACTTTTGGTTCAGAGCTCGAGAGTCCCTGGTTAGAATCCTGGTCTGGCCGGAGATGATATTTCACACTAGATAACACTATTAGACAATGAGAAGACGTTCGTGGGCTTTGAACATTTTCACTAGATAACAATAATGGAACACGAGAAGAAGTTATGGGCAGTAGCAAACAGTTGTATTATGCTCCGATTGATTAACACGCACAGCCATTCGGGAAATATTTCTGTGCATGAGCATTTTCCATGACCTCCTCTCGTGCGTTATGAGAGGCGGAAATTGTTGATACTTTGAAGCTCCATCTTTTTTTCTCTTATCGACTGTATATATTTTATCGGCAGTATTTCCTTAGACACATCTGGTTTTCCAGCTATTAAGAAAAATGACAACGGATGGGGTATCGCCCTGCTGTGGGTTATGCTATTTAATTAGTATGATGTCCAAGAGCACTCCTAGAGGCATACCGTTTCCCAAGACATCAGGAAGAGGTCACAGAGATGACTTAAACCTGGTAAATAGGGTGGGTGGTCAACATGTACTACATTCTCTTGCTTCTGTGGGATGAAGCATTGTCACGAATTAGCTGGATGCCATTCAACCCTTTACTTGGACGCTTTTTCATGTTACAGAATCTTTAGCCCGATTCTGTAGCCCGAGTTTCCTCTGGCCCTGACACCAGACTTAGACATCCCACACCAGACATCTATCTGTCAAAATGTCTAAGTCTGATGTCAGGGCCAGAGGAAACTCGGGCTACAGAATCCTTTTACAGGCTTCAGTATTTCAACTCTGTAAAACTTGGCATTGCTAGTTTTCTCATCCTTCCATGGCATCTGAACCAAAGGCCCACTAGAACTGAAAAACAAATGGCACACACAACTTTATTGGGGCTCTCCACGTCTTGCAATCATTGTCCTTTCTCGATTTCTCAACAACCGCTTGTTATTAATACATTAATACACCTATTGGATTCAACGTAATAGGCACAGGTCTCATCTCATGGAAACAGTTCTTGTGCATGTACCTCTTTTGGCTGTTTATGTAAAAAGCACACAGTGAGTGTATTTTATATTAGGTCTCAACCTTCATCTGAGCATTTAAAGGTAGCCACTAGTCACGACTTCATACCATTCAGCAATGAAAAACTTGTTCAATTCTTGTCGGAAATTTTGCATGTGCATTGTTCTTTGAATTCTTTTGCAGTCTCCCAGGGCGCTAAACTATTTAATTGTCTGTTCGGGACCTGCGTGGTGACAGAATTTACTGTGAAGGCACTCGTACGTTGTTGTGAAGACGTACTTTCTGAAACAAGTAAAATATTTTCCTCACAGTTGAAAAATTGGAAAGTTTGAAGTGGGTATAGGTTAGGAGCATGCTCTCCAGTTGACAATATAGGACTGCTTTATGGGAAGACAATGTCGGTTATGAAACTCCACACTAGTTAATAAAGTTAGTCTGTTAAAAAAAATGGTCATCATTAGTTGCGAGATGTTTCCCCGTGATGACACTATTGGGATGATACAGGGTTAAATAGCAGCATTTCTATATGAGTCGGTCTCGAATCTTTCTTACTGGATACCCTTACTTTCTATGTTTCAGGTACGTGGCATGGAATAAGCACGAAGAACATCCGGGCAAGTTTGATTTTGAGGGTATACTGGACATCAGGTACGTATTGCTACGATGAAATCAAGTTAACGACAGCTTCTCTTCTGTAGTTACTCGTTTTACCTGATTTGTTAATCAAACTTTTCTTTTTTGAACACTTATCCTCTGCTCACGCTACCGATCGCATTTTCCGAAATTTTCGAATTTTGAGCACTAATTACGAAAAAGAAATAAGCTCTTAATTATGCGAAACTGTTTTGAGAGAAATAACATTTTTCAAATCAACAACATTCCAACCTCTTTGTCCTATATGTACCATCATTTTAATTAAGATACAGTGTGGCATAGCCATCTCGGAGGATCAGGTCACAGGTGTGCACGTTTACGATGCAACAGCGTTTACAAGTCGGGTTCATTTAAATGTTTGAATATGCCACAGGTACCTCTGTAACAACACACTAAATCTAAATTAATTGAAACAGCAAAGAACCACGTATTCCGTGCATAGCGAGGAAATTTGCATTTAACACATTTGTATCAGCCAGATACCTGTTGATAGGTCATTAGGTATGTATCAGTTCGCTCTTAAATTCGTAGGTATGTATCAGTTCTAAAATTCGTCTGCCATGATATTTCAGACAGCTAAACGTGCAACCTTTACCTAAAGTTGTCAATTTTTTACACTCTCGAACCAACCGTAGTTTAACATTATAACCTTAGTAAAACATTATTAACTATTTGCAATACGGTTGATCCTTTTTGTGACAGAGAAACATATAAGGCCATTGTATATATACAATGTACATACACATGTATATGACAGAAAGCAGCTTTAACATTGTCACAAAAGGGCTATACAGGAGAAGGATACAGCAACACAAAGAGACAGGACAAGGTAAAGATTTAATATATATATCATCTGAATGAGGCATACGGCAGGATGTTTTTTGCCAAATCAGGTAAATATTCACAAATATCTTTAAACAATACGAGTTTTGTCGATTTGAATCAAGATCGAAAAGCACAAGGTGTTTTATGTCTATAACCTTCCATGACAGCTAGACCGTGCGAACAGAAACCAGAGAAATATGAGGGAGGTACGGCAGTCTCGTGGTAGAACGCCGGGCTCGTGACCGAATGGTTGCAGGTTCGAGTCACTGCTAGGCCGGCACGGCAGGGCACTGTGTTGTATCTTTGAACAAGATACCTTGCTCCGATTGTTCCAGCCTACTCAGCTGTAAGTGAGTTCATGGTTGGGCAGTGCTCGAATTGTTGAATACTAGCTGTGAGCTCCAAAATGGCAGAACCGACTGTATATACAGCTCCCTATTGAGTTGAGAAAGATATTGGCTGGTTGCAAAGGCAACCACGGATAATAATTAGTGAACCGCTTTGAGACGACCTACAAACTAAGTTGTGATAAAGCGGTATATAAGAACCTCAAATTGTTATTATTATTATTAGTGACGCCAGTGTGTTTATGTTTCCAGGAAGTTTGTACAAGTGGCCCAAAAGGTTGGATTATACGTGATATTCCGTCCCGGGCCATACATTTGTGCTGAGTGGGACCTCGGTGGACTGCCAAGGTAATCGAATATTCCTTCATCAATATCAAAGTATAAAACACCTTTATATATAATATGTATAGTACGCTTTAATTGCAACATATGATGTTCCATAAAATTAAATTCATATAGGCCTACATGTATCAGTTTGCTCACTTCTCTTGTACCGAGTAGTGTTTTGGATTAACTATCTTCTGCACAATCTGATATTATATTAAGTAAAGTTTATATCTTGTTACAGTATGGTAGTGTAGTACACAAATAGATATCTTGTTACATTTTTTTCTAAAATCTGAGTTAGTTGATACCTCTTAGTCTAATCTGTATATTATTGTGACATCATGGAGTTTGTACACATGTAATTCTTTTATGTGTTTGCGTAGTCACTTAACATTGATATACCCGTGGATCGTGGCGCGTGTTACTGATATATAACGATGTCATTTCTTTCGATATTCATATTTGGGAAGTGGGGATTTCAACAAAACACTTAAGTGTTGAAATTGGAGGAATCTGAGACTGCGATACAGGTTTACTTCAATCATTTCAGTTTATTTTGTGTCTCAATGTTTGTGAATGGAAACAAATTCTTTTGTTCATGATTTTAAATTCTTACCTTATAATTAATGTACAGCTCTCCGAATCGTCACTGAAAAAATATAAGGAATTCTAAGAGAAATCGAATTTGAAACATTCAACTATTCACATCTACGGCAAACTTGTTATTTAAAGTAGAAGTCGATCGCTTATTCTTGCTTTTCTATAGCTGTCTTTGTTTATCTGAATGAGCGCTGAATAAAATAAAGTAAACATGTAGATACATTTGTATTTCTTATTCACAACCTCAAAAACCTGGAAAACAAATCAGATCTGATACTACTTAGTTCACAATTGTTGTTTCAATCATCAGCACTTTCGTACTTTTCGTTAGCTTTCCCTCGATTGTTTCTCTCGTTCAGCTGGCTGCTTGCCGACGAGAACATGAAGATCCGTAGTAACTACAAACCTTATCAAGAGGCTGCTGACCGATTCTTTGCGAAACTTTTACCTTTAGTCGCAGATCTACAGGTGAGTATGTACGGTTTTAACTTTTAGTCACAGATCTACAGGTGAGTATGTACGGTTTTAACTTTAGTCGCAGATCTACAGGTGAGTATGTACGGTTTTAACTTAAGTCGCAGATCTACAGGTGAGTATGTACGGTTTTAGCTTAAGTCACAGATCTACAGGTGAGTATGTACAGTTTAAACTTAAGTCACAGACCTACAGGTGAGTATGTACGGTTTTAACTTTTAGTCGCAGATCTACAGGTGAGTATGTACGGTTTTAACTTTAGTCGCAGATCTACAGGTGAATATGTACGGTTTTAACTTAAGTCACAGATCTACAGGTGAGTATGTACGGTTTTAACTTAAGTCGCAGATCTACAGGTGAGTATGTACGGTTTTAACTTAAGTCACAGATCTACAGGTGAGTATGTACGGTTTAAACTTAAGTCACAGACCTACAAGTGAGTATGTGCGTTTTAGACAATTTTACCTTTAGTCGCAGATCTACAGGTGAGTATGTACGGTTTTAACTTAAGTCACAGATCTACAGGTGAGTATGTACGGTTTTACCTTTAGTCACAGATCTACAAGTGAGTATGTGCGTTTTAGACAATTTTACCTTTAGTCACAGATCTACAGGTGAGTTCGTACGTTTTAGACAATTTTACCTTTAGTCACAGATCTACAGGTGAGTTCGTACGTTTTAGACAATTTTACCTTTAGTCACAGATCTACAGGTGGGTATGTGCGTTTTAACTCTAGTTACAGATTTACAGATGTTACGTATAGTTTAGCTTGTCCAGTATGGATGTACATACCACATGCGGGTATGGGTGTTCTACAGTGGGTATGGGTGTTTTACAAGTGGGTATGTGTGTTTTACAGGTTGGTAAGTGGGTATGGGTGTTCTACAAGTGGGTATGTGTGTTTTACAGGTTGGTAAGTGGGTATGGGTGTTTTATAGGTAGTATGGATGTTTTACAGGTAGTATGGTTGTTTTACAGATTCATATACTTGTAGTAAGTGTTTTATAGGTAGGTGTTGATGTATATTGAGAGGTGCGTGGATGTGGTTTGCATGAATCTTACGTTAGTGAACGTGTAATGGATGTTTGTTAACCTTTAATTAAATATGCAGGTATGCATGTTAACGGTTAAACGAAACTTTCATTTCAGGTAAAACCTCCGTGGGTTTTTGCCGTAGGAGGTTTTACCTTTAATGTGTGTCTTCAGTATGTTCATCGATAAATTGACAAATAAGTATGGGTGTTACATGGTGATAAATACAGACGTCCGTTAAAATTTATCATAACCGTATGCTTCAAAAAAATCGGTAGCCTGTTTATGTCCTATACAAATTTTAAGCCAGTTTAATTGGACTAGAGCAACTTCAATCTAAAACACAATTAGCTCATGCATACCTATGTTGGAATGTAACACATTAGGGACGTAGATAATTTAGAACATTCGTATAATATCGTAAGATATCGTATAATGAATTACTCCACTGACCGACCGATCTTTTACATGGAAGTTGTAAAGTCCACAAGGAAATGCTTAATGAAACTAATAACTTGATAATGAACTAATTATTGTTTGTTAATTACAGTATTCCAAAGGAGGTCCTATAATAGCTGTCCAGGTAGAAAACGAATTTGGTTCTTACAGTGACGAGGTAGAGCATCTCGTCTTCGTGAAAGAGGTAATTTGTGAAGAATAACCCCAAGATGGGCGCACGTACTAGCAGGTTATCTACTTTTCAGCGTTATGTTTTAATTCAGTCTCTAGGTCACATGAACGTACTTTGCAGTCATTTATAGCTTTAAACATCAAAAGAATTGCAACAGATTTATATTTTGTTTTAAAATGGCGAATATGTATTATAACTGCGAAATATATATAAAAATAATCTTACTCGGGGGAGGGATATGTTCACTCCCTTTGAGATAGAGCAACTGATGGAAATCCTATATTTGACCAACTTTTAATTAACATTTAATGTATTGTCTATCTGTGATTAGAAGTTTGTAACTTTTTTATATATTATTTTCAAATTAGTAGTTATTTGCGAAATCGATCTGTTCAATAATTGATGGCTCATCAAGCCAATAAGGAAATTTCAAACCAGGCACAAGAAACTAAGTGCAACCTAACGCGCGTGCCAAAAGAGGCACTGGAAGATCACAAATACGTATATATGTATTATAATGAGTACAACACATCATTTGTCGGTCTCCACTATGTCTCTGAAGCAGAAGGCACGGAAGCAAATAATATATAATAGGTAGTAGGATCTTCTTCCATAAATGATGTAGTATTCCTCAACATGGAGTAAAACAGAAATTATAATTCTTGTTATCGGTTTAACTACTTGGGACTTAAACTCTGATGTTAATATGAAGAAACGTTAACTAATCATCAGTTGGATACAACATAGATGTTGTGCCAATGTTTTAAAACGAAAATTAACAATAATTTGTTATTTAAGTTGCTGATGAAGTATGGAATGGAAGAACTGTTCCTCACGTCAGAAAACATATTCGGGCTGAAGAGAGCGGCTTTCTATCAACGTAAGAACTTCATTAAATAATATATTGTACCAGTACTGTTCGTCATCTAGCAAAACATTGATTTCTGGATTGCCTGTGTTTCCGTTTGACACCGAGATGTATATGAATAAAACAAACTGATATGACAAGTGTTAAGAATCTGTATTAATTTATATATATTTGCATTAATGGGTAGAAACCGACTTCAGCGGTTTTAATATATTAACACATGTAATTATATTTTCGTTAGATGCTTTGCCGACAGCGAATTTCCCGGAAATGGGTGACGGTAAGAAACTGTTTGATATGATCCGAGAGTGGAGTCCAGATTTCCCGCTGATGGTTATGGAGTTCTGGCCGGGTTGGTTTGACCATTGGGGACAGGGACACAAAGGCCTGGCAATACCATGTAAGTGAAACAACAGTATCGCAACCAACACTAAAACTTAGACAGTTTCCAGCAATACCATGTAAGTGAAACAACAGTATCGCAACCAATGCTAAAACTAAGACAGGTTACAGCAATACAATGTAAGTGAAACAACAGTATCGCAACCAACGCTACAACTAAGACAGTTTCCAGCAATACCATGTAAGTAAACAACACTATCGCAACCAACACTAAAACTAAGACAGGTTCCAGCAATACCATGTAAGCGAAACAACAGTATCGCAACCAACGCTAAAACTAAGACAGTTTCAAGCAATACCATGTAAGTGAAACAACAGTATCGCAACCGACGCTAAAACTAAGACAGTTTCCAGCAATACCATGTTGGTGAAACAACAGTATCGCAACCAACACTAAAACCAAGACAGTTTCCAGCAATACCATGTAGGTGAAACAACAGTATCGCAACCAACACTAAAACCAAGACAGTTTCCAGCAATACCATGTAGGTGAAACAACAGTATCGCAACCAACGCTAAAACTAAGACAGTTTCAAGCAATACCATGTAAGTGAAACAACAGTATCGCAACCGACGCTAAAACTAAGACAGTTTCCAGCAATACCATGTAGGTGAAACAACAGTATCGCAACCAACGCTAAAACTAAGACAGTTTCCAGCAATTCCATGTAAGTGAAACAACAGTATCGCAACCAACACCAAAACTAAGACAGTTTCCAGCAATACCATGTAGGTGAAACAACAGTATCGCAACCAACACTAAAACTAAGACAGGTTCCAGCAATACCATGTAAGTGAAACAACAGTATCTCAACCAACGCTAAAACTAAGACAGTTTCCAGCAAAACCATGTAAGTGAAACAACAGTATCGCAACCAACACCAAAACTAAGACAGTTTCCAGCAATACCATGTAGGTGAAACAACAGTATCGCAACCAACGCTAAAACTAAGACAGTTTCAAGCAATACCATGTAAGTGAAACAACAGTATCGCAACCAACGCTAAAACTAAGACAGTTTCGAGCAATACCATGTAAGTGAAACAACACTATCGCAACCAACGCTAAAACTAAGACAGTTTCGAGCAATACCATGTAAGTGAAACAACAGTATCGCAACCGACGCTAAAACTAAGACAGTTTCCAGCAATACCATGTTGGTGAAACAACAGTATCGCAACCAACACTAAAACTTAGACAGTTTCCAGCAATACCATGTAAGTGAAACAACAGTATCGCAACCGACACTAAAACTAAGACAGTTTCCAGCAATACCATGTTGGTGAAACAACAGTATCGCAACCAACACTAAAACTAAGACAGTTTCCAGCAATACCATGTAAGTGAAACAACAGTATCCGACCAACGCTAAAACTAAGACAGTTTCAAGCAATACCATGTAAGTGAAACAACAGTATCGCAACCAACACTAAAACTAAGACAGTTTCCAGCAATACCATGTAGGTGAAACAACAGTATCGCAACCAACGCTAAAACTAGGACAGTTTCCATTATCGCAGTTTTACCACTACATTCTCATACTGCAACAGTACCGTTAGTCTACCGTTATCCCACGAAAAGTTTGGAGTTTTCGGTTTTACAATGTTCTAGAACTTTATGGTGGATATTTTATGTTTCTGCTGGTGAAGTGTTTGACCACTTTATAAACATAATTATTATAGTTCGTTGAAAGTTATTACAGTTAGAACAATGCATGCTGCTGTCTATCGCTGCCATGTACGGAAAATCTTATGTAGGACGTATTTTAAGTCTGCCTCTGCAGTGTTGGAGAACTCTAGGTTGAATGGACGTATTTTAAGTCTGCCTCTGCAGTGTTGGAGAACTCTAGGTTGCTTGTCGTTACAGTGCTTGTTCATGTTTCTAAAGTGTTCAAGAACTGTAAACCACATGTTTTTTTCTATTGCTACAGTGTGCCCATACCGTATGTAGCATATAGTTTATCTCACAGTGTCGCTTCAGTTTTTAAGAGCTGTATAGAATATCTTTTGTTGCTATAATATTCAAAACGATATGTAACATAAAGTATAATTGTGTCACTACAGTGTTTGTGAACGGTATAGAATATTGTGTGTTTCTTTTGCTACGGTATTTCTAAAGAGTTCGTATGTTACAATATATTTCCGTTGCTGCAGTGTTCGAGAACTGTCTGACAGGAATACTAGACGCTGGTGGCTCTTTCAACATGTACATGTTTCATGGCGGCACAAACTTTGGATTTATGGCAGGAGCGAACTTCTTCACGAATTCTACGTACAAACCCGACATCACTAGCTATGGTAAGCAGCGCTATTTTGAATTCGTTAACCTGAGTGAATACGAACAATTGCATTTAGAATACATATATTTATAATGCATACCCATAAGTGTATAATATATTTTAGCATCATTTCATACTTTTTCATTTTGTATATTATGGCTATGTATTAACAATGTAATTGAACGTGAAGACTGTCGAAGTTTAGATTTAATAAATATCGCATTGCTGTTTTTGTCTCAAGTGTTAATGCATAAAACATTAAGAAATGAACAAGTTTTAAAAGTATCGCATGTATGAACTCAAATTTCGAGGAACAGTGTACAAGACCACTAGACATTATATGTAACTAGTATAAAACTTGCTACAGTTTATTTTGTAACCTAACTGTGACGTAAACCTTTCTTCGGAAGAGAACCTGTTGTAAAACTTCTTTTATATAGGGATTCGATTGGTTAAATCAAATGTGTAAAAGGAACACTTAAATACACTTAAACTTAATTAATCACATAAAGACATCACATTGTTAGTATATTATCTCCTGAAATCCTCCATGCAGTCATCCTTAGCACGGTTGGCTTGACGGAATGAAAACCCTTTATGTCTCTTCACCGTTCTGTAGATTATGACGCCCCTCTGAGTGAAGCTGGCGACATCACGCCAAAGTTTCTGAGAGCACGAGAAATTATCTTCGAAAAAGTCCTGAAACCATTAGGTAAATATGAATTGCAATAAACTTGAACTAAATATATAATACATGTGTATGTGCATAGGAATATTGACAAAAGTAACGCCGTCTAATAAGAAACTATTTTTACTTATAAACTATTAATCTGGAAAGCATTTTGCTAACATTATTTTAAGTTTGGATATTTTTAAATCATTTTTGATTTGTTATGACTACGCACTCTTGTACTACACAGGTGTTTCTAAGATGCCAGACCTTCCGCCGAACACACCAAAGACTTGTTATGGTGAGTTGATGGAAACTTATTAATTAACATCTGAGCAATTGCAAGCGGAGAAAATGGCGTGGCCTAACTACATGACAGAGACATTCATAGAGTACTTGTATATGTCGAATCCTTTATATATTCCGCTTTGCTAATAATCTAAACCACAAGACATGAAAATGTTTGTAAGAAAAAGAACACTCTAAATTTAAAAGCTGAATTTGAGATAAAAATAACTTCACCGATAAAAGAGTTTATAAGCTGAAAAAACTACTAGTATGTCCCTGTAAACATATGATCATTTTTGTGAATATCATCGGACGGCGAGTATTTCGAATCCTGGAAATTATGTTTTTTTCAGTTTCTATAATTATCAAAATATCAACAATTTAACGTTTACTTGAGTTCGTTATTTGAAACAACAAGATTGTTTTCTTTTCCATTTATGTTTACACCATTTTAACAAATATCCATTTTATAAAGAAGAATTGTTTTGTTTTCTTTCTAGGGAAGGTGCCCTGTACACATACTATGAGCTTCAAACACATGCTGACATTTGTAAAGGTTTGTTTACACTTTTTGGTCTAGCTCAGTTTCCTCGCGACGATATGATACTTGTTCACATACACATCATTATCTTAAACATAACATGAACTTAATATCCTATATCTACTCAGATAATAAAGAATACTTATTTCAAAGTGTCTGCTGTCTATTGAAAATACTAATACCTTAGATCATCTTCGATGCTCTGGACTAACCAGAATTATGAGTCCTATTTGTCCTATTATCCTGGAACACAACAGTAAGTTTTAAAAGTCTTGCCATTGCTGTTTGCCATATCCAGAACGACATCAAGTGTTCCTCGCCAATCCCTATGGAGCTCCTCAAGATCCATGGCGGCTACGGTCAGAACTACGGTTACACATTGTATCGTACGACTTTTCCGACGGGAAAACACCTGCAGTTTGCTTCACCTCCAAAGGATAGAGCACAGGTGTGTAGACTTACATACCCACCGACACTTGTTACAAGTGGTCAACAGATATGACTAGAATAAGAACGGACGGCACCATATATAATTATATTTCAGTGTCTGCCATAATTAAGGACAATATTCCTTATGTCTAATTCTTATATCGCTCATGACTCCTATACTTTCCAGGCTATGGCAGAAGGCGAAATGGTAGATGTCATATTATTTGTTAAAATGCTTTGACGCTATAGCATGTTTTATGATAAGTAGCAGACATATAACAAAAACAGTGGTATACATATCTGATAAAAAAAAATCTTGAAATATTTGCAGTTCCGTCTACTTCTACAGCTTAAATAACGACGGTTTGACTGTGCATTAGGGTTTGCATACTTACCTAATCATAATATTATATTTTGTTACTTTGTTTTATATTTTCCAAACAAAATTGTGCAAGGCGCTGTAATTTAAACTCATATGTTATCATGGCAAAGAACAGAAACTAAAAAGAGTGTTTGATATATTTTATTGTTTCAATGGTTATTTGTTTAAGGTTTTTGTCAACGGGGTTTTCGTGCATGTGATTGACTGGCGAAATCCTGGTTTGGAAATAGACATCGCGTGCTCACAGGTATGTAAACAGACTTATGTATGTCAAACAGCGCCAATAAAGTGTATATCAAAATTTAAGAAAATAAATAATTCAGTATTTGTTGGATTTTAAAAAAAACGGTGATATCACACTCAAATGACATTCTTTGTTTTTCTATCACTGCAGGCAAGCAGCAAAGCCAGTAAGCTCCATATATCTGCCATTATTGTTGACAATGATTCCGTTAAACTGTACATACACTTTTATATACATTTTCGAGACAATTAAAATGTTTGAGTTTCATGCAACATGAACTATATCCCTACGTGGAGCAATTAAAATACTTCGATTAGTTTTGCACACGTTCTAGTTATAACGGATTATTAAATTACTCTTTAAGATAACATAGTTGACTTCCTGCAAATGTAACGTGAGCTAAATTGTTATTGTATGATGTTTAAACGATATGTATCTAACCCGGTATATATTTACTTGTGGTCGATATCTTTACTTCACAGAACACCAACACACTGGAGATACTTGTAGAAAACCACGGGCGTGTCAATTACGTCGAATTCGGACTCAATTTACTTAATGAAGAAAGGAAAGGTGATCATCAAACTTACATTGTGTCCGTAAATAAATGTACAATATTCAAGCATGTTGTCTAGCAATCGAGTGATAGGTTTGCGACATTGTATTAAACAAATTTGTCTGGTAAATTGCATTACTGTCCTTATCTTAAACAGCTTCTTACCATCACTTCTGTCTTGCTGCCGAAACGATTATCGCCTTACTGCCAACTTGTGACTAACGTGACAACCTTATTTCACTATCGTTAAATTTGCCCTATTGACTAAACAATTACGTAAGGAGGGTTGCCTACCAGCAAACCCTCTATCTTCACGTTAACATTTCACTGTCATCATGAAGTGAAGACAGGTTGATCGTGCATTAACAGATGTAATTACAGCGTTTAGAGAGGGCACTTTTGGTCTTGTAGTGACTTGGCCCATGTAGGGGAAAAAATATTCTTTAGATAGCGGTTATAGATATGTGATCTTTATGCAGGATTTACTATATCGGGATTTATCACGAGGTATCATCATAACGGGTGCCTGAGATTATTACTCTTATAGAGCACCTGCCCTCTTGCTTAATGGTGTCTTTCCTTTTGTTTTGTAATTTCGTGTTTCATGTCTTTGTCTTTTCGTATCGGTTCTGCGTTTCAATTTTCTCTCGTGCTATTATTATTTCGAATAAACTGAGGAAATGTCCATTGCTGTGGTGTTATTTATACCTGATGTTCCGTGATATGATTATATGTATAGCCCTGTATAAGCTGTAGTTATATACCCTTTATTGTGTTGTAGGATTGTCTGGGGATGTATTAATAGACGGCAAGAAATTGGAATCGTGGAACATTGTTCCTCTAGAATTCGACAAAGAATTCGTTAACAGGTAAGGAATTTTTAACTTGTATGTACAAGAGTTGTTTATTATTTGTAATTATATTTCCCTGGCTACCTGTCAAGTGTAAGGTCATGAATGCTATTTAACGTAAACTGTCAACCAATTCAATTGCATCACTCTAGTGATTTCATTTCATATTTTTTTACAAAGCTTTATACAAAGCTAGGTCAAATACAAGAACTCAACTGACGAGTTAATGTTTCAGTTTGTCATGGCCAAGGTCATCATATGACCCTTGATCATTTTTGTCACCGTTCCAGCGCTTTAATTTCTTAACAGGTTTTAAACTTTTCATCGATGAATATCAAGATATTATGACATATTGTTGAATGAGTAGAACGTCTTTTAATGTTTTTCTCTTACGAAGATAAATGTCGTTAGTATCTTGATGTATGTGATGTTTGGTACTACTATTAATAGAAATGGCTACCATTAAGCTTCCAATAAAATATCTTTACCTGCAATTGTATTTGTATCGTCCAGTGTATCCCAGTGTGACAAATGGGAAGCCACTTCCCCGTCGTCCGGTAATTTCCCAGCTTTGTTCAAGGCCACACTAACCATTGCTGACGTACCGAAAGACACTTTCCTCTGTACAAAGGTAAACCTGAATTCCGTTATTGTCATCTTTTATTACGTCTTTTAAATATACTTGTAAATGAAACGTAATATGCATTCGATCATTGGTTGAAATAAAACACAACTATCATTTTTTTCTATTTATGCATTGAACTTAAAGTGCAAAAGTTCAATTTCATTAATGCTATCTTGATTTATTTGTTTTTTTTATTTCATATCCAGGGATGGGGAAAGGGCATTGTATTCATAAATGGATTAAACCTTGGCCGGTTCTGGTGTGTCGGACCCCAGCAGACACTCTACGTGCCAGCACCACTGTTAAAACAAGGAAACAATCAGGTACAGTGTTTTACTTAGTATCCCTCGATATTAACTCACTAAATATATAGTCCTTTGTGAATCTATCATACAATCTTTCATCTTTTAATCCATTAATAAATCATCAATCGTCATCATTCCTTCCTAAACAACTTATTGTAATTATTTATTTCTCACAAATTTAAAACCACTAATTGCCATCAAACAATAAGTTATGTAATATAATCCATTCTCAATCAAACATAATCCTTTCTTAAGAAGTCATAAAACTCTTCTATAATAAATCATAAAACTCTTCTATAATAAATCATATTTTTCTTTGTCGATAAATCAAATCATTAAACCCTTTCTCAATAAAACAGATAGATCACTAACTGACATCATGTAATTCTTACTCGATAATAATAGGTCATACAATACTTCCATAAAATCAATTTAAATAATGTAAAAAATATATCACGACAAAAATTAATTTTATTCCACGGTGTCAAAGGTTAGAAATATCATTCCAGTAAAGGTATGATAAATTGTGACTTGTGTCTATCCTTACCCACTTACTGTGTAGCCCCACTGTAACACTTGATATGGATTATAACTAATTATATACATACCAATAGCCGTAACCAGGCATTTGCATTTGAAGACATTTGTATGTATGTCGACATTTGTGTGTATGTCGACATTTGTGTGTATGTCGACATTTGTATGTATGTCGACATTTGTGTGTATGTCGACATTTGTATTTATGTCGACATTTAGACATGCAGTTTTGCGACACAAAAGTGACATCCCAATAGACAAACATCATTTATTTATCTTGTTTGTAGATATTGATATTTGAACAAGAAGCTCCGGGAACGACCATCAAATTTCTTGACACCCCAATCTTGGATGAAAATGACCAGAAAAATGTCGAGAATGCCGATAAAGAATATCCGACCGGTTAAGGACTAAACAGACAGCAGTGATAGGTTAACAAGTTAAGAAATAGATTGTTTTGTCAGATAATCACGTTACCTTCAACAAATACACCTACTGATGTATGTCTGAAGCAGGTAATAAATGGACGATTTCGAAAACGCAAGTGTCTTCCGACTTTTACGTGCCATTTCAGGACACTACTATTTGTGCCATCTTATAACGTTTCATATGGCCCCATATTGATGCATTCAAAGCATAGATAACCGTCATTCGTGAAAGAGAGAAAATAAAAAATACTATTGTATCAACTTATTTAGTGTAAACATGGACGTCGTTTTTATGATTTATATCGCATGAATATTAAGATTAGTCAAGTCTCGGTCGTTATAGGAGCATATTGTTACCTGGGTGTTGTGTCAAATGCAGGTGTATTGGAAAGTATCAAAGGAAAGCAGATACAAATATTTGAATGCGTGATTGATTGTTTATAGTTTTGAGTCCATGCAACAACCAAGGTCATAGGCCACAGTTGATGAAACCGCTACCAAAAACTGTAACAGTGCATTGGACACAGTTTTGCGGGAATAGCTATAGATTTAATCAATCATTTACGAAAAGAAAACAAAGACCATGTGGAACGTTTATTAAACATGATAAAGGTAAGGTCAAAAAGTTTTAAGTGAAGAAATGCAATAGGACCTGTACAGGAACTGAACCCGGGACTTCATATCACAACACTGTCGCTCTAACCCACTGATCATCGGACCCTGCCGCTCTATACTTGTATACAAAGTAAAATTAAGGAGCAATCACTCTGTGTATGAAACAATACGGTGGAATTGTCTAGTAGTTTGCCTGCAGTGGGACAGGTGTCCATAAAATGTCTCATTGAAATGTCATAACCTGGACACAGTAGTACGGCACTAGGTATGGATACTTGTAACTCTAACAGTGGGACAGGGGTCCATGAAATGTCTCATTGAAATGTCATAACCTGGACACAGTAGTACGACACTAGGTATGAATACTTATAACTCTAACAATGGGACAGGGGTCCATAAAATGTCTCATTAAAATGTCATAACCTGGACACAGTAGTACGACACTAGGTATGAATACTTATAACTCTAACAGTGGGACAGGGGTCCATAAAATGTCTCATTGAAATATCATAACCTGGACACAGTAGTACGACACTAGGTATGGATACTTGTAACTCTAACAGTGGGACAGGGGTCCATAAAATGTCATAATCTGGACACAGTAGTACGACACTAGGTATGGATACTTGTAACTCTAACAGTGGGACAGGGGTCCATAAAATGTCATAATCTGGACACAGTAGTACGACACTAGGTATGGATACTTGTAACTCTAACAGTGGGACAGGGGTCCATAAAATGTCATAATCTGGACACAGTAGTACGACACTAGGTATGGATACTTGTAACTCTAACAGTGGGACAGGGGTCCATAAAATGTCATAATCTGGACACAGTAGTACGACACTAGGTATGGATACTTGTAACTCTAACAGTGGGACAGGGGTCCATAAAATGTCATAATCTGGACACAGTAGTACGACACTAGGTATGGATACTTGTAACTCTAACAGTGGGACAGGGGTCCATAAAATGTCATAACCTGGACACAGTAGTACGACACTAGGTATGGATACTTATAACTCTACCAGTGGGCATACTGACGAGCCTTTGTATAAATAGCTTTACGGTTTAATATTTCAATAAAAGAAATACGTAAATTAATTAAGTAATGGTGTGGCTAATCATTATGTGTGAGGAGTTATGAACAAGTGATTACTATTAGTGGTAACATCTCATTAACTAGGATGTATCTTATTTGTAGTCACATTTAAAGGTAAGTCACTTCAGAGGGTTAGTTTGATGTTTGATGCTGAGTAGAAAGTAGTAAAGCCAAAGAGTCTCCCTGGTGTGGCATCTTTCAGGCATTAGAAAGGCTATATTATTAGGCATGTGGTCATTCTGAGGGATTGAGATATAAATAGGTTAGTGGTCATTTTAAGAGACTAGTGTATTTATAGGTATGAGGTCATTACTGGGGTAAATGGGAAGGATTGCATATTTAATGAGTTGGTCAGTTGCTGGTATTAATAGATTTTCTAGCTATACATCATGATCTATTATTAGATACGACCCCTGTATTTAGTACTATGCAGTTTCCATAGTTTGTATTTAGAACTGTATCTATATATATCTTTAGTTTAACTTGTCTCTAGTTATTAGCTCACCTGGCACGAAGTGCCAAGTGAGCTTATGCCGTGGTGCGGCGTCCGGCGTCCGTCCGTCCGTCCGGCGTCCGTCCGGCGTCCGGCGTCAATATTTTACTTCCAACAACTTCTTCTCAATAACCAAACTGCCCAGGAAGATGATATTTGGTCAGTAGCATGCTAGGGTGAAGGGCTACCAAGTTTGTTCAAATGAATGACCTTCAATTATATTCAAGGTCACAGGGGTCAATTGTCTTAAAAAAACTTTAAATAACTTCTTCTGAATAACCAAAATGCCCAGGGTGATGATATTTGGCCAGTAGCATGCTGAGATGAAGGGCTACAAAGTTTGTTCAAATGAATGACCTTCACCCATATTCAAGGTCACAGGGGTCAAATATGTTAAAAACTTTAAACAACTTCTTCTCAATAACCAAAATGCCCAGGGTAATGATATTTGGCCAGTAGCATGCTGAGATAAAGGGCTACAAAGTTTGTTCAAATAAATGACCTTCACCCATATTCAAGGTCACAGGGGTCAAATATGTTAAAAACTTTAAACAACTTCTTCTGAATAACCAAAATGCCCTGGGTGATGATATTTAGTCAGTAGCATACTAGGATCAAGGGCTACCAAGTTTGTTTAAATGTATGACCTTGAATCATATTCAAGGTCACAAGGAGCAAATATGTTTAAAATATTTCAACAACTTGTTCTGAATAACCAAAAGGCTCAGGATGTTGATATTTAGTTAGTAGCATATGCTGGGATCAAGGACTACTATGTTTGTTAAAGTGAATGACTTTGACTTATATTCAAGGTCACAGGGGTCAAATTTGTTTAAAATCTTTAAACAACCTCTTATGAATAACCATGGGTCCCAGGATGTTGATACTTTGCAAGTTGCATCCTGAGATGAAAGCCTATACAATGTGTTCAACATAATGACTTTGTTCGACTTTCAATCACAGGGGTGAAATGTTTAAAAAAAAAATAACAGGGTCTTTTGAACGAATTTTAATCATAAATACTGATATTTTGCCTGTAGCTTTATTTTAGATCACTTTTAAGGTTACAAGTGTGAGTTTTATACCAGGTGAGCGATGCAGGCCCATTGGGCCTCTTGTATTAAGTATATGATGGCATCAGCTAAAGTTTAGTATGGCTTTGATTATGTATAGTATATATGTCATCGGCTAGCTTTAGTCTGGCTTTGATTATGTATAGTATATATGTCATCGGCTAGCTTTAGTCTGGCTTTGATTATGTTTAGTATATGATGTCATCAGCTAGCTTTAGTCTGGCTTTGAGTATATTTAATATATGATGGCATCAGCTAAGTTTAGTATGGCTTTGATTATATTTAGTATATGATGGCAACCAATTTTTCCCAGTTCCAAAGGACCAATAAAGCATTCCAGCCAAGTTGACTGCATCCTCGATACTCCAGGAATTAGGCTCACTTAGGTTCTTTACATCCCTAGATTATGTCATGAAAAATTTAAGGCACGAAGGAAATAAAGACCTCCACACAATAGTCAAGTACACACTATCTATACAGGTCGCAGCCAAACCATCCTCGGTAATCTAGGGGTTTGCTCCCTTACGTTCTCTGCACCCCTGGAATATGTTATGACACAATCGATTGCTCTGTATGTTTCAGTCTACTTTTTATACCATGTAGTTTGATCCTTTGATGTACACCAAAAAGAAACTCACAGCAGCATAACTGTAAAATTGACTGGCTTAACAGGGTATTTTATCGAATTTCTCATTTTTTCTCTTTTACAGTAACTTCTTCTAGGGTCTTGATTGTGCAGGTTTAATTTTTGAGATGATCGAAACATAATAACTGCCATACGGCAATCTTTAACTGGGACAGTTAAAGTTTCTTATTTATCAAGAAATAATTGATCATTCTCAAATTTCGTGTGTATGTCACTTTTGGTCCTTTATTATACATGTTAATTTTGAAACTGATCATCAGCACAAGATGGCAGCTATCCTGAGATATGTCAGTTCAAGTTTGTTTTTATTGTAAGTCACGCACGTTTAAAGGGCCGGTTTCCAAAACGGACCCTTCTCTGATTCAAATTTCCTGTTCACAGGTGGTGCATTGCCCATGCCGTTGTGGTAAAAAATCTATAAAGTATAAAGATTTAGGTCACTTGGTTTGTTTTTTATGGTTCCTCAAAGTTGTACCTTTCAGAAAATGTCTAAGTGTTGATAAAATGTGCATGTTATGTAAAATATTAATGAAAATCTAATCAAATGATGGTCACCGTAAAGAATACATTCATGGCATGATTGTGACAAAAAATCATGTTTCCATCGCGCCATTTGGCTGTTTTATGGAAGAAACAATCTCAAAAATGCCATTTTCGATGATAACATTTTAGACACAAAAACTGTGTTTTTTAGAGAATACACCCTTTTATGGGCGTTGGATGCAAACCAATTTTTATCCTATTAAACAGTACGTAATATGCTATTGATGAGAGGAAAAATCATCAAAATGTAAGTGGTGGAACATTTTCAAATGTTGGGTTGAATTAGCCTATGGTTGAATTGCCGATTTTCGACTTTCTTTAGATAATTAACAAAAAAACGAGAGTATTTGCTCGGTATGTTGAGAATATGTACACAGATATGAAAAAAAGTGAGAGAAACACTTTTTCATAAAAAAAATCCAAGATGGCTACTTCACAAGTCCCCGTGGTTGAAGACATTGGCTGACAAATAGACAGAACAACAAACAAAACGTGTTCCTTATGATTTTGGTTGGTTTTCGCATTTACGGGAGTGTTCATAGCTACGGGCGATTGTATAATACCTATATTTATAAGTTTGGTTAGTCACATGGTAACGGGGATCTTTCATATCGAGCCCCAAACATACTTTCGACATATGCACTCCGTTGCCGCATGGAAAACTATTTCAAGTTTTGTCGGAATTTCTTTACCTGTGGTTGTAATGGTCGAGGGTTTTCCAGCGTCCTGTAATACCCAAGGTAGTACAAGATACTGGAGATGTGCGCACACATTCCCATCGTTCTCTCTCCAACTGGGCACTGGCAGTAGTAGTCCTTTATTGGGGCCTCAACATCGGGTGAAACGGTGAACCGTATCCAAACGTTATATTTCGTTTGGCTTTTGTGTCGAGAATGTATTTGACATCGGAGAAGGTCTGGGGAGTGCTGGTAAAGCCACACCTCATAGTCTCCGTCATCACTTAAATGTTCGGCGATGTAACCAGGAGCCAGAGATATCTGATACGTTCCACACGTAATGGTTCTCAAGTAATCAAGATCGAGACGGGGAAACAGTACGGAAGATGCATCCATCTTGACAAACTCGGACCTTGCCCGTCTAGATAGATCCGGATCTGTCTTGACTCTCTGAGCTAAACCATTCGGTGTTGTCAAACGGTCCTTCATACGTTCAGCCATTAGCCTATCTTTGGCATCTCTCTCTGGAGATCTCTGGTAGATCGGTCCTCTAATACCATTCAGACAGGCTGTGACGGTTCGAAGCAAAGCCTCGATGACATTGATAAAGCTGTTAGACACCAATTGCGTTCGGAAGAACGTCCAGTGTTTCAGACGACCATGATAGGATTCCACAATCCACCTCGATTTGGTGATAGTTCTGTCAAGATTTGCTTGGACGTCAGAATGTTGACTTTGACCGGGTTTCAGGTATGACGGCATGCTAGCATTGAGGCCAGAGGCTTCGAGAACTGGTAGGACATCTCTAAAACCTCGGTCAACGACAACGTTGTCGTCTGGTTGTAGCCAAGTAACTAGCTTGTCCATGACTTTTTTTGTAATTGTAGCATCATTTTCGCTGCCAGTGAATGGTCCTACTGTGTCCAGAATGTAGCCATCTGGTAAGGCGATGCTCATGAATTTGAGATAGTTTCTCTTCTTCTGGCCACAGTAGGACATTCTCTGGAGCTTGTGGTCGGAGCTTTTCTGGATATAAATATAGGTGCCATCTAATATGGCAGTGGCTTTATCTCCAAAAAATGCTTCTGAAAAGACAGTATTGTGCCCGAGCAACTGTTCTCTTGTCAAGTGATCCGGACCTAGAAATTGTGGGACTATCGATGTGTCTAATGCCTGTACTATGGAGTGGAAAGTTTTGGACACACTTGACTTGGAAATTCCAAAAAGAGAAGAACACTGACTCCAGGAAATGTCGGTTTTCAGTTTTACCCAGAACAGTAATAGAGCATCGTGTGTAGTCTTGGTATATATACCAGATGAAAGATATGGGGAACAGTGCGAGTGGATTTCGAGGAACTGATCTTTGGACCAACCTGTCCAGGCCATGCATGCCGAGTCATCAAGAGAAGAAAAGCTTATTGTAAACGCAGACTGGTTCTGTGAAAGGACGTGCGACACCTCTAGGAGGTCATTAATGATTTCGGACGATTTTGATGGTAACTGAGATTCCAAGGAACCTCTACCATCAAGGACAACCTCTGTAGACGGATCTAAGTCGTTACCAATAAGGTGAATGGAGCAGACGCGGGATGAGGTGGGACACCACAGTTTGTGTGAATAGATCAGGTGATGTCTTGCACGTTTTGGTAAGACTGATGATTTTGTTCCATTTCTTGCAAAGGTAACAAGACAGAGACAGCATTTTTTGTGTGAAGATGATCCATTCAAAAGATCATGAAGGGTCAGCAACGGCAGGATATGGGACGGGGAGTCGTCTTCTTCCTCTATTTCCTGGTTCTGCTCGGGTTCAGGTTCAGGCTGATTTTTGTTCCGAAGATACTTCATGTAGCACTTCTGGCAAATAAGTGCTTGTTCCTTTGCTGACATCAATCCTTGTTGCACCAGCGTATCTAGGAGCCATTTATATTGTGGACTATTTACATTGCGTGCACTTCTGTTCTTATTGCCACTACGTTTCTTGAAGTATACTTGACACCCTTCTCCAACACATTTACCCTCCATCTTGAAACAATAACGATTGGTTTATGAAGCGTCGATAAAGTAACAAAATAGCAAGCCACCGATGATTGCTGTAAACAGCTAATACTTAGTAGTTTGGTACAATTATGCGAAAATGTGTGATAAATAACGAACAACTAATTACACAAAATAACAAGACAATATAATAAATCACATTCAATACCTCCAAGAAGCGCAGAATTGATTGATTACTTAGAACAAAATAAAGTATTTCATATGGATAATCTATCTATTCGATGTGGCGTGGTCGGCAGGCACAAAGAAAGTGAGACAAGTCAGGGTCCCAACCCTGACAGAGCCACAACGCTTTGGAGATGGGACAATAAAACAAGGAAAGTGAGACAAGAATAGCTAGCGTCGAGTCAATGATTCCGTAAACGTATAGACAAAGACAAGAAGATACGGATAAATGTACAAGGCCACACGATCAGAAAATTCAGAAGAGGACAACTTGAGATAGACGGATAAATGTACAAGCCCACACGATCAGTGTAAATCTTTATATCCATACTGTTTATTTAGTCGTTACACATCATAAAACTGTCATGAAAATATCCGCTCTGATATTCAATATAAAAGTTTGTATATAATAAGCTATATAATAGGGTTTCAGACAAGGTTGTTACTCATTTCCCCTTTTCTTTCAATTTACAACCACATTCAGGCGGCGATATGAGAACGTTCCACCACATGGAATTAGCTGATTTTTGGTACACATATGAAACAAGTAAAGCTCTATCCGATTTTCTGATGGAAATTTGCATCCAAAACTATATAACGGGAGAAAATTGCAATTTTATGGCATTTTTCTTCATAATTGTGTCTCTGCAAGTGCATTTTCATCCGAAAATATTTTTTTTTATGTTTTATGAATAAACACGATGTTTTGGAAATATTTATCAAAAGAAATTTATACTATGTTGCGAATTACAATTTCGAGATAACCTTCTTTTATTTACGAACTTATGTCTTTGATGCTGAAATTGACAACTTTATAAAAATACATTTTCACTGAAATTATGAAATCTGGGTGTCGGAAAGGTGTAAAATTATTCTTCGGAAAAGAAAAAAACAGTAGTTGAGCTAGATAAGAAATTATACGGGGGCAGGCTCCTATGGAGAATTAACATTACTGGAAACAGGCCCTTTGTAAGTGTTCATAAGAAAAGATGCCTGTCACGGATTTTTTTCGGTCAGTCTCAAAATTAAACATGCACAATTAAGCAGCAAGAGGAACTTTCATATGAATTTGAAAAAGATCCGTCGAGGTCTTATTGAGAGAGAAATTGATATAGTGAATTGTTTGAGAATGGACAATGGAAACAGGACAGACGATTCCAATAGCCCATCCCAAGATAATGGTGGCTTAAAAATGTTGCTGAACTCTTTAACAAATTGATCAATTGAAGTGGGTAAAAGTAATTTTAGAAGTAAAGTTTATAGCAATTCATCAAATATAAGGACCATGGGTATTTCAGTTTCCAATTAGTTGACAGACTATGCACCAAACCATAAGCTAACAGCCATTTTTATCGGGTGAGCACAAACTCACTTTCCCCGAAGAGAAACTCTTCTCCAAATTCGTCTAATGAATCACTGTCAATTCCATAAACTGCTTCATTAGCTAACCATCACTGATCTTTTAACCATTTAAAAACCTATTTCTTTCAATTAGTGATGCACGACATTAACATACTGTAAGCGTACTTATTTTAGCACATTATCAAATTATAACAGATTGGTTCATCTTCCAAAAATGCATTGGAAACCAATATACGAGAACTTCAATTGGCACAATCATAATTTAGCGCAATATTAAAAGCACAAAAAGTGCTGAAATAAGATTACCACTTAAATCGGTATGTTTACAGCAAGTCTTTTTCTAGTGATTGCCTCTTTGCATTAATAATTTCAAAACAAAATATCAAACAAAGAACATGCCATTTATAGTTTATTGATTACTTATCATTGTCATATACGTTAGCAATGAAGAGTCACAAAACTGGGACATTCACATCAGGTGATGACAGGACATGTCAGGTACTAGTATAGATCTTAACACACAGTGCAATGTATTCAGCCAAGATCTGAACACAGTGCAATGTATTCAGCCAAGATCTGAACACAGTGCAATGTATTCAGCCATGATCTGAACACAGTGCAAGGTATTCAGCCAAGATCTGCATACAGTGCAATGTATTCAGCCAAGATCTGCATACAGTGCAAGGTATTCAGCCAAGATCTGCACACAGTGCAATGTATTTAGCCAAGATCTGCATACAGTGCAAGGTATTCAGTTAAGATCTGAACACACAGTACAAGGTAATCAGTTAAGATCTGAACACAGTGCAATGAATTCAGTCATCAAATATCATGGATAAACAGTTTAATTGTTTTGAAAGAAAGAAAAAATCTCAAGTAAAAAACATTGACTAAATTCCACTAGTAGTGATTAACTTCTAACACCAAAAACAAACAGTATCGGAATGACATAAAATCAATATACATCTTTAATTAAATTGAAAGATGCTTTATTCCTCTTTGGTTAAAGAATAAAACCTTTTAAGTAGAATGTGTCAAGAGGTAGAAATTTAAAAATGCAAATAAAATCTTGGCAGATAAATAGTGGTGATTAAGTCAAGATATGGGAAAACGGTAGAAATGGGGATGTGGTGGTCTTATATAATGTGTATGTTGGTGGTTAAATGCTGCAAATACAATGCAAATACAAGAAAAATAATAGTTTAAGTTTTTTGGAACAAATAGACAGGCTACATATTACTTGATAAAACAGCTGTTAATATTCCCAACTGATCTTTTCTATCAACAGCAAGCTTTTCTATTTGTCCATAAAAGATGAATTTGAAACAAAACCAATGCAGAATTTACAACTCTCTAAACACAAATTGTATGTCATAAAAGATATATAATCTGACAATTCCATTAACGCTAATTTGTGTTTAGAAATTCTGTCAATTTTTACCCCAGCAGTGTTGGTCACATAAAGAATATCATAAGCGTAAATGTATATACAACAGCTGATTGACTTGGTGTATGACTTGACAGTATAAACATTGAGATGTGTGGAACTGTAGCAATTCCTCAACGATTCACAAATATTCTAAATTATATTTACAGATGATATTCCTTGTTTTTTCATGAATGATTTTATCCTTAAAAGATAAATATACCCTGTATGTTGTTTTCAAAAAACAGTAAGAATGTTATGTTTATTCCAGTTTCAAATGACAAACACATTAATGAAGAGACACTGGTTAATATTGCCGTTAGCATGTCAAAGTTGTGTCGTACCACTGATTCAGTAGTCAAAATGACAATCATATGGATTCATCTTACATTAAATGTTGTCATCTGATTGGTAAGTCAGCATATTGTGAAAATTTCATATATTTTTTTAAATAACTTTTTAACTATCGGAATAATTATATAATAAAAAAAACCTTTCTGGTCAATTATTATTAAAAAAAAAGGTTGGGTAAAAAAAAATATCCCAACATCATACACATCTCTTAAATAGAAGCATGAAACTTAGGAGAAGTAAAGAAAAAGTTAGAGAGGAAGGTTTGTATGCCGTGATCATGTACAACACACATACGGAATACTTTAGTATGATAATGACTATAACAGTGATGTACCATACACAGTAAATGACTGCTGCCTTGGTACACCATACACACTACCCAATACAGACTAGATCACAAGGTAAAATGTGGGTAGGTGTTTACTAAAACAAACCTCATCGGTCAAGCACCAATCATTGAAAAAAATAACAACTTCATAAAATAACTTACAATAAAAGCATGTAATTATCATTTGATATGATATGTACAGATAAATATTGTTCGTAATAATCTCATTTCAACAGCGTTCATTTACAATGCATTATGATGAACTAGACTACATATTTACATTCGATATAATGAGACCCGAAAAATTTGTAAATCTTAATTATGAAAATACTGATTCTCATCAATATAGATTTTTTTATTTTTATTTTCAAGTACAAAAAAATAACACTAGTAAGTTATCCAATTCAAAGTACTTTGGAGATATAACCAGACACATTCTTAAAATAAAAATAAAACGTCTGTTTCTATAGAAACAGAACAATATGTCAGGATAAGTTTGTAGTTTCCTTCCCTTTCCATCAATTGGTCCTTTCAAATGACTTGTTCCTTTTATTGTGAGACTTAATGGTGAAAAATTGAAAACAAAATAGCAAAACTTTCTTTTGATACACTCAAATAATACAATACCCACCAAACCATTATTCAATGGCAAATATTTGAGATACTTACTTCACAACACATGATCAGCATTTTAGAATTTTAAAAGTTATTTGCATCTGCGAGTTAAATTTTTGATTTGATAAGGAGTTATACAGAAAAAAGTGAGGAAGTTCAGACTGCCCGCGGACAGGGTATAACATAGAACCAATAAAACCACACACAGTGTACCACTAGCACTGATCCTTACACTCCACTCATTATCACTTCAACAGTGGCAGAAACCATACACACAAATATAACAAGTCCTGCTGGGAACAAGCAAATAAATGGGGTGTAGCATTAACAATTACAATTCAATATATAACTCCTCTTCAACAAACACTAATATCACAAACAACGAGGTCTCTTAATGATCCTACAGACTTCTGGAGGGAACACAGAAGTTGTTAGGGAGATGACCTCACTCACATTGAGTTCCTTTACATGTTTAGCAGGTATCACAATCAGGGATACAATTTCTGCGTCAAATGTTTTTAACAGAGTTTCTGTTCAAATACATAGTGAGAATGAGTAGCACTAGTTTGGAGATGGCAACCAAGAATTTCACACAGATTCGGATGAGATGCTAGTGCTGTATATCTAACTACTCCGTCGTCGTCGTCGTTGTTGCCGAAGTCGTTGAAGTCGTTGAAGTCTTTGATGTCTTTGATGTCGTTGAGTCCTGTGCATCCCCTTCCTCACGTCTCACACCATTTAGAGTCTTCTGAATGGACTGGAGCCACTGTCGCTTGTCATGCTCGTCTGTAGCAGTCAAAGTGTGTGACTGGCCCTTGTTGGAGTCTTGGAAGGACAATCGGAACACATTCTTTGCTGAAAAGGCAAAAGCAGTTGTCAAAATAGTAATAAGACAATTAACAAAAATTGTTTATTAAACATTTTTCATCATATTAAAATGGTATTTTATACAGTACACATATTTTTTTCAGTTCGTTTTTTGCATTCCTTCCACCTCTCAATAAAATCAACAAAATAAATCAAATATAAGTATGTACCTTTTATATGTAGTATGTAAAATTATGTTTTCTATTGAATAAAGTACACTGTAAACATCAATTTAGGGTAGTGTTATTTTCACAATTTTTAAAACACCATGAAAACAAAAACATGAATAGTTTAATTCAAATTTAGACTTTCTATTTCTATAACTTAATCAATTCAATTTGATCATTTGAAAATTATATCGCTAACACACTTTAAAAAAAATACAACTTACTTGTCTGTCCTGAACCAAAGGTTTTTCGGAATGAACCCATCTTGACCTCACCATCCTTAAGGTCGGTGAGAATGAGCTCTTCAATAGGGATGGGTTGTCTGTACACCTGGAAGCACTGGTGACCACCTTGATTTACTGTCCGTGTCACCACCAGCACTTTGTCGAACAGGAAAATATGCAGCTTCTGTAACATAATCATTAATTCAACAAATAAGAATTTGAAGATGTAAAACTTACAGCATGCAAATAAACATTTTGTCAACAAGAAATAAATCTCTGTATTAAATACAAACAAAACTTTGTCAAACTTGGAGATGTACAATAACATCAATAATTCAATACAAACAAAATTAAGAAATGTATTTTCAGTTTTATTTCATCATTGTCCTTTCCTTTTTTGTTGAACATTTCTCAGAGCACTTGCCTATTTTAATTACTTATAATAATTAACAATTTCAAAATAATACGCTCCAAAAATTGTGATTAGAAGTAGACATTTTTTGATGATTTGCATTAGATCTTAAATAATATTCGTTATCTCAGAGTTTGAAGTATGCCTTTATTCAAGCAACTTCAGATAAATGACATTACAATAATGCAGAAACCAAAAACAAACTGAATTTGATAGCTTTCATACTTTTAATTTGAATGTTCATTTGAGTTAAAAAAGAACTTCTGATATACAATGCAATGTTCTTTTCAATCATGTCTATTGTGTAGAATATTACTTACACTGTTCTTGTTGTTTTTCAAGATTCCGTTACACACCAGCATAGAAGACTGCTCCAGGGCTTCACATTTCTGAATAATTAATAAATTTACATTGATAAATTATTATTATTCAGACAAATATCAACATCCTCCCTAGTCTCATCAACCATGATAAATGAGGTCATACTGCCAGTTACATTTTGAACTTAACAAATTGTTCAAGCTTTTATACATACACAATAGCATGTTTGATTGGCCCTCTACTCTAACTTCTATGTTAACAAATTGTTCCAGCTTTTATACATACACAACAGCTTGGACCTCTACTCTAACTTCTATGTTAACAAATTGTTCCAGCTTTTATACATACACAATAGCATGTTTGATTGGACCTCTACTCTAACTTCTATGTTAACAAATTGTTCCGGTTTTTATACATACACAATAACATGTTAGATTGGACCTCTACTCTAACTTCTATGTTAACAAATTGTTCCGGTTTTTATACATACACAATAACATGTTAGATTGGACCTCTCCTCTAACTTCTATGTTAACAAATTGTTCCAGCTTTTATACATACACAACAGCTTGGACCTCTACTCTAACGTCTATGTTAACAAATTGTTCCAGCTTTTATACATACCCAATAACATGTTAGATTGGACCTCTCCTCTAACTTCTATGTTAACAAATTGTTCCAGCTTTTATACATACACAATAGCATGTTTGATTGGACCTCTACTCTAACTTCTATGTTAAAAAAATTGAAAGTGTTACCTAATGAGTCATGTTCAATATGGAATTTTATTAATGCACTTCCAGCAAATTCATAGTAATATGGACAAATTGCCTCAACAATATCACTGCCCAACTGTCAAATCCAATATTGTTAGAACTAAGCCGCCATCAACCAACTTGATCACTACAAAAACAAGCTGGGCCATGTGAGATATATGTATCTGAACCCAAATGACCTCAGCCTTTGGTTCCAGTCAAACAGGAATGTTTCTTGTTAACATTTTGTGTTTTGAATGTTATTGTAGTATATATGGGAACTAGGGACACAAACCTACCTTCCCATTATTCAGGAAGTCATTTTATGGATGGTATGTTTTATGAAGAGCTTGACTACTTTATCAAAACAACGATAATGCTACTTTCAACAACACCGTGCATAATTATGTATTAAATATGCAAAGGGTGATACTTGTTTACTTTAGCCTGGCACAATTGTGATAAATTGAGATGTTTTAATGGAACAAATGGATTTTTTTGGCTTCAATCATGATAATATACCACGACGTCATAGACTTTAACATGTGACTTCACATGTAGGCATCAAATATGAAGTGACCCCTGACGTACCTCATCATCATACAGGAAGGAGATGCGACACCTGAAGTAGCGACACTTAGCCTCCCCAGCCATTTGGTCAGCCTCTGCAATCACTCGTTCCGATAGCTTGATCTAAAACGCAAATATTTGTTTATAAATTAGTTGTGAAAATGAGACATCACATAAACTACAATGACATTTATGTGAAAGCTATACACTACCATGTAAACAGGTCATAAACACTTTGGTATCCGCACAAATACAAAAATGCTCAGCAACGTAAAACCATGCATCCCTTTATTATGACTAACCAGATAAATTAGAGCAATTGGAAATAAGAAAATTCAGGATAGACAGGAATGTTTATTTATAATCTAACAAGACTGTTGAAAACATAGTCAGGAGAGGGGATGAAAAAAATATTACTTGATAGGGGTGACAAAACGCCACCCTGTTCATGTCTGGAAAAAGCTCATATATTTTCTGGTCAGGCAGTGTTAAGCATAATAGACTTATAAAAGAAATCTCTCGTTGAAGGAATTAAATCAATCCTGAACATCATTATATAATTCAGATTCATCTTCAATCTGTCCTGTCTTTTGTTAATGTGCCATGAGTTCTGAAAGATTTGCCATTTTCTGTAATCACTTTATTTTTGCAGCTCCAAGGATTTAAAATATCAAACTTTGGAAAAGATGTTGCTGTCAACAAAATTATAGGATGACAATGCAGTACTTACTGCTTCATTGAGGTAGTGGGTATCTTCATCTTCTGACTGCGTCTGAAATGTTGTAAGAAAAAAATTAGTAAAATTTTCATGTTATTTTCTTTTTTTATGAAACATTTGTTAGAGACAAAGTCAAATTAAATTTTAAAGAATTGCATACATATTTTTTCTATTCAATGAGACAAAACATTCTGTTTCAATTTCCTATATAAAAGATAAATTTGTTGCAATAACGCTTAAAGTTGAGAATATTCTTGAAACAATTCACATATTTCAATACATTACAAAAATATTTTCAAATAGGACAAATCCACAGATCATAATATTTGGCAAAGACATGTTCTTGTCTGCAAATTAATTATCAAAGCTATGTCTGGACATAATATGTTCACTTACATATTTCCTAATGCTCTTGATGAGTAGGGGATACTTAATGAACTTGCTCCTAGCACCATCTGTAAATAAAAACAGTAATATACATGTATTTTAATAGGTTAAAAAGTATAAAATGGATTATCGACCAATAAAAATGGTCACTTGACTATTCATAAAACAGAGACTGTCAATGTCCAAAATTAGGAATGTTGGTTTGACATTACACACATAATCCAAGTCAAAAATAAAACATTCTAACATGTGTTTGTCATTATTTACTGAACAAAAGGTTGACTACAAAAGCAGCCAAAAAATGGCAGATTTCACAGAACACAACAAAAGTGGCATCTAACATTAACGACTGTCAACAAAAGCATACTGCTGTCCCAGTATTGGACTGGTGACAGGTGTTTTTTCAGTTTTCAGAAAAAAAAGTGTAGACTTTAAAATAACATCAATTTCTTCTTTTTTCATCCTCCATATGGTTCACATAGTAATTGTATGTCAGAATTCTTAATTAAATGGTGTTCTGCAACATTCCTTAATTTAACAGACAAACATTAAAATCTTCTGTTTTACTGAACTAAGTTAATCATAAAAAGTAAAAGACATTTTTTTTTAAACCAGGCAAATTATGATCAATCATAAGTAAAAAACTATAAACCATAAGTAGAAACAATGGGTGTAATTTCTAGAGAAAGTCCATTGATGAACGGTATTAAGTTAACAAGTAACATGTCATATAGTATAGTATTCAAACTCTGTTACTAACCAAGCAGGGTCCAGAGGTCAAGTTTACGACTGAAGGGTGAGTTCTGACATCTCTGGAGGAAGTCGTCTACAGCAGGATTGGTGCGCTTCTCATCCAACAGGGCTTTCCCAAACACCTGGTTACTACAGAATGTCACATACTCCTTCAGGGAGGGTACCTGTCATTATAAATATTAATGTAACACAGATCCATACAAGAGAACCCACAGTCACAGATCTAGGAACAGTAATCACTTAAGTCTATTCTACACTTTTTTTTTTTTTTAACAATATTTAACAATACCTTGTATGCTATCTGTATTACTACAAAAATTAAAAACCTTCAAATGAACTTAAAATATGAAATCAAAATTAATACATTAATGGTATATAAACGACAGATGTTAAGAGAGAAATATGTTTTTTCTTCAGTTTTAGTGCCAGCTATTCTAGAATTGCTAATGAATGTACTTTGCTTACAGTAACAATGACAATGAGAGATTGAGTTTCAATTTTTCACAAATATATTTAAAATGGATTACTTTCTATTATCATTCCTTGTATGAAATCATATCCTCTACAATAACACCACTGAATAACAGTTGCAAAATAAGCATTCAGAAATATTTAGTAATTTTCTGTATCATGACACTGTATTACGGGAAGGCAGGTTCGGTGATGTTTCAACTTACCCAATCAACCAAGATCTCTCCAACTCTGTCTGTGGTCCCGTCAGGGCAGCGGTTCATCTGCAGCTTCATTGCAAGGTCTGTAATTTCAAGACATAACCCAATTAAGTAGTTATAGAGAGGAACAGTCTAATTCAAAGCTCCCTCATCATGATATTCCAACCAGTTCATGATCAGATCTAGTGTTAGTGTTAATCAGATATTCGTACCAATAGGACACACATTATTCAGTGACCCCAACATTAATGAACAGAACACAATAAAGTGACGCGAGGAAACAGGTGTAATCACAGGATTACCTCAATCACTCCTACAATTCTAGCTGATTCTAATTATCCAATACATATGATGGTGAATGAGTTTCCATTTCATGTTAGATTTTAGAAACAAATCAAGCAAGTTTTCTATTAAGCAAGGATCTGCTGAGCTCAAAACAAAACCCATTTTATAAATCTGATGTGATACGTGATGGAGATGTATACAAGATACTTTTATATCACATTTCAAAGAATATGTTATATTTATGAACGATTCAACATAACAGTGTTTTAAAAATAAACCGATAATGAAAACTTCACATAGGAAAATTAATTATTATTTCACTACTTCCTGGCTTTCTTATCATGCCTGCTGTGAAAATCCAGTTTTCAAAATCACTTATTTTGTGCTTACCTTCATGCACAGGTATCAACGAGTCAATGGGACCAAATATCTGCTGGAGCTCTCCCTCTGACAAAAGCTGTAGTTTCTTCATAGAGTCACGATAGGTCTGGAACATTAAAACACATACCATCAACATCTGATCTATAAAGCTATATATATTGTTGAAGATCTCTTCGAATACTCATAATACTCATTAAAAAAAAAATCAATACTAAATTTTATGTTATTATTGTCGAACTTAACCTTTTTGACGTTGATCAGATCTTCTGCGAGGTCCTTCTCTCCCTGGTACAGTTCATATATGGCCTGGAACAAATTAAAACAAATATTATTACTCCAATGAAAGAGAAGTCACTGCACTAACCAACAGAAATTAGAATCATATGTACTGCAGAGCGTGGGAAGGTATTACTGAACCATGCACTGAACACAATTAATATATCACCCTAATGCTTATATTGGTGGCGTTTTTGTGTGCATGGCAACACATCAGCAGTCATGATGCTGGAACTAATGTTTGTGCTTACGAGTTGGGTGGGAAAAAATACACTCTTCATGCAGTTATCACTCGGATTCCTGGCTATTTTTGGCATATTTGCATATATACAGGAAATAAAAGTTAAGCCAATGAGTATTCAAATTAACAGAATGGTCACAACTAATGACAATGAATGTGCAGTTTTGGATTAAGAAAATCCAAGTTTTTCTGGTCTTCAGCATTGCTTGTTGACCTCTGACTAACCTCTTGTTTCTTGATGTCCCTGTGACTGAGCTCCTTGGGCATGTTGCCTGAGGTGGTCATCATGTCGCTCCATGTCCGACTGAGGCGTTTCTTGGCTGGGGATGGTGAAGGGGCTTTGTAAGGTGTCAGACTTTGCTTTGATGAGGCAGGGGAGGACGGTACTTTGAAACTGATGGATCGCTGAAAATTGAAGAACAAGATCATTAATTAGCTAGGTGATAATTTCAGGCTGAGTTGTAATGATCTTTTGCTCCAACGATAGAAAAAGACTTAATAATATATAGAAAATGAAAATATAATTTTATAAAAATAAATGTTCAAAACTTAACAATAAAATAATTTTATAACAAAAATTCTAACAGCTTTTCACATTATTACATCTTCTTTGTAACATACCTGGAAGCCATCTGAACCTGTTTTATTGCTTCCCTTGGATGGAGACAGGAGGTTAGCCAGTGATGATACTCTCAATAAGGATCTTCTACTCTTCTTCTACAAAATAACAAATACAAACATATGTACCAAAAATGTAAGCGGTGGTTATAACTCCATTACACATTTTAAGAACATGATCAGTTAGAAATCTTTATACAATAATATCACAATTGTTTCTGATAGATACACGAATGAGGTGTGTAGAAAAAATTGATTTGCCAAGCATTTATAACCTCCATGAACAAAATGAGAAAAAAAATGAAAAAGACATCAAACATGAAATATGTTTAAATGACCTCTTTGATGACAATCACAACATTAAATGACAGTTCTTACCCTTTCTGAACAAAAGTCTAATCTTTCCTGAATGTCACTACTAATTCCTAGAGCCATATCATATAAAGATACATATGAGAAAGATTTATGTCCTGTGACCTAGCAGGACAGACATAAAGCACTGTCATGTTATTGGAATACCAATCTGCTTGGCTGTCGCTAAGTTTAACTGTAATTTCCAGGTGGAATACATCTGACATGAGTCACTAGTGTATATATTGCTTGTGTATTACATTAGATAACAAAACTGAAATAAAGTTTTGAGGACATTTTATAAATAGATACCCATTTCATTTTAAAGCTACACTTGAATAAGTATACAGTGCTTAGTCATATCCCTAAGTGTTCAATGCAGCTGACAATTTTAAAAGCTGTTTAAGTAACGCAATATGTCAGATTAAAACGTGAACCATGAAATAGGAATCCTGGTATTATAGGGACCAAACAAAAGGTTGAGAGGCTTAAGGGGCCGTATGAAATATATGATAGCTGTTTTCATCTATACAAATCCATATATACAGAAAGACGTATTGTGTGTCTTTTGTATTGACAGATTTACCTTGTGTTCCACATCAAAGCTCTGTATACTTAAGGAGTCTTCATCTAACTTCCTCTTTCGTTTTCTCTGTAAAAACAATTAACAAGATAATTAATTGTTATGTTTAATATTAACCATGCATCATATAGTTATTTTTTTAAGCTGTTAATTTTTCAAAAGGGGTATGCTTTATATCGTTTTGATTTAAATAATGTGTGGGCCTCAGAAACCATTGGTCTTTATTGACTCATATTTAAACAATCACTTATACTAACAGCCCATTACTAAAACTGGAAATTCTTTCAACACAAAATATGAAAAATGTCTGAATAAAGTTTGAAAACAATTAATTATTTTGAATATCAAATTTCAATATCTTTTGTATAATTACCAGACTAGGGAGCTCAAAATTGGCAAGACCAATGACAGAATGTCTTCTACAGCTTTTCTCGTCCTTGATTTCAGGCAACCTGGAAGGAAATAAACCACAATAAAAACATAATTACATTTTTTGATATAGGTAAATCTATTCATGACAGTATCAAACTGAAATAGGTGACCGGAATAACATTAATCAACAATTAAACAGGAATAATAGAATAATAAGAATATTATACAACACTTCTTTTCATATATTGCTTGATAGAAAGGGGAAAAAAACGGTGTTCATTAGATGTTGACTATTGACAGTATGTACAAAAAGGTCAGACTCTTGCGCATTAAAGTTCTCGTCTATTTAACATGTTTCGACCTCCAAAATTCAGAGAAAAACTTACAAGTGTATGGTAGCTAGATTTCTAAAATTGCTAAAAGTTCAACTAAAAAATGCTGAATGTTATTGCACTGTTGAAAGTATATCATGCAAACTTAAAGAATAAACAAAATTAATTAAATCAGTGTGTGAGTTTTTAAATTTATCATAAATTCAAAACTGCACGTCCCTGCAAATCGCAACTAAATTTTGAAATCTGCAGTTTATGCATTCTTAAACTGCTATGATTAAAAAAGACAAAAGATAGTTTATCAAAATATAAATGTATCTGGAAAAATATGTACAGTATATCTGGATCCATCAGAGATATTTCTCCCAATAATTACTGGACAGTTCCCTCTAATAGTTGGGTAGCTTTATAGACTGATTCTGATCATGTTTTGTATGTGACCTCAATAAGTATATTTCAAAAATGTCAGGTAATTGGGATAATTATCACAAATACTTACATAATTGGAGTAAGATTCAACCTGGCCATGGCAGAACCAGCAAGATATACAAAGACAAGTAGTTAGAGGTGACAAACACCAGCTATTTTCTCTAAGGGTATTTCCAGATACCTGGATAACAGTCTGAGGATAAGTTGTGTGTTGATAATGTGTCACCTGTCCAGTTCTGACCCAGCTGGTGTTAAGTGTAATTATACACCATGGATGGGCTATCAGGCACTAATTACTCAGTTTGTAACACCTTACTGAAGCCCCTGGCCACTGTTTACACAAACTACAGTGGGGCACTTGTTTATACAAAGTCAACTTCAAAGCTATGTTTTCCTCATTAAGATAAATAATATAAACACATGTTCACTTTCATTATTTACCACTGCTGTTGATAGAAGTTCAATATAATTAGAACAGTGACTACTTTTTAGATATTAATTGATGCCAATCATAAATTCAAATTTTATGCTATTCCAGGTTACATATAAATACTAACTTATACATCCAAAATAAGAGAAAGTTTTCTCTAATGTACATTTTGTTTAGTTTATACATATACTGTTATTTGCTACAAATCAACATAAAACATATGATGTCAACTATAATGTTGATTGTGAGTTTGCTTTTTCAATAAACTGAGTGATTATGAATGCCACAAAAAAATAGGAAAAGTTTTTTAAGCTCTCTTGAATTTGAGATGCGATTCAGTACATCACATGTTAAATAGGAAAAAATAACTGATATCATAAAGTGACATTCTCCTAACATAACATATTATTGACTTGTTGTTGTAACCACATTTATATATATTTTACTTCCTTCCCAAACAAACAAGAACATGGCACTAGTGTACAAGACAACCCAACAGCACAGGGTATTCTTATTTGTGATTAATATACTTTAATGACAGCAGACAGTATTTTTTTCTGGAGAAATTTTTGGTTGATACTGGGTCCAATTACCAAATTATCAGTTTAATAGTTACACATTATTCCGAAAACTTGCATTCAGCTCCTGAAAATTTCTTTCCCAAGTGCTTCTATTTCTTCCCAAAGTTAGATAGATTAGATGTCTGCAATAATTTTTTATACCAAACACCAATAATTTCGCTTATACTGCAGGAATACATATCATTTTACAGTATTAAACATATAGACCAGACAAAAAACAATGAAATCTGATATCTTCAAGACCTCCCTTGAATTTTACTGATAGAAACACATGAACCTCCCAGAAGATGTTGTCAAACAAGGATCGATGCAGGAATAGAAAGTAAGTTCCTTTTTTTGAAATAGGGGAAAATATGCTCTAGATCTGTAGGTGCATTATGGCTTCGAATCGGCCACCACATATGCATTAGACAAGTGTTTGTGTGCCTGTTATGATATTGTATACCACATATATATAACATTGTTAAATATTGGCAATGACGATATGAACCCAGAAAGAATCACTCAGATGTCGAACGGACTGGCAATAAGAATAAAACAGTATATGTATACCAAGACAGATAATTGTGTGGTAGTACATTTGCATTTCAGTTACAAGTTGGGGAATATTTAACTGAAACAGGGGATTATAAAGCTGAAATAGGGGAAAATAATGCTGAAATTGGAGAGGAGGACTTGCCCAAAAGCTCTTACCACTATGACCTTAGACTATCGTTTTCTAGTACTTATATCAATACCCGCATCCCGTTGCCCCGGTGACCCAATATATAAATTGTCTCATCGTTGGAACCTTTGCTTTAATAGCTAGCTAGTCATCTTTCAGTATGGTAAGGATATTGTTCATCATCACATAATCTAATTTTTTTACATCCTACATATATTATTTAAAAGATAGTCAAAACATAAATGTGAGTTCATCAATTATATATTATTTGAAGTAAAACATTCAAGCAAAAGGGGTCACAACACTCAACACAACAGGAAAACATATTGGACTGACCATCAATGCCAACAAACCCTAGATTCTGAAGGTCAACGCAAAGTGAAATGAGCCCACCCAACTTGATACCACCAGCACAGAGAAAGTTAGTGACTTTGTCTACCTTGGAAGTAAGATAACATCAGATGGAAATTCTGAGGTAGAGGTGAAGCCTGCATTGCTGAGGCCAGAGGAGCGTTTGTATCATTGAGCAACATCTGGAGATCAACCAAGATCAGCAGCACCACCAAACTGAAGATATTTATAAACAACATCCTCAGGGTGCTTCTTTATGGTACAGAGACAGGGAAGATAACCAACAGAAACACCAATCAGTTGGATGTCTTCTAGACAAGATGCCTACAAAGAATCTTGCGAATCTTTCGGCCTCAGACCCTCTCCAATGCAGAATTGTACAGGAGGACAAAACACTACCGCTGTCACAGGAAATAAAGAGAAGATGGCGGTGGATTGGGCACATCTGCAGGATGCGCAACACCCAGATTTCATTACAAGGGTAGTAATGAGATGGACACCATTAGGTAAAAGGGAGACCCAAGGAAACCAGGAGGCGGTCGGTCGAGAAGGAAATGAAGGAAGCAGGATGGACGTGGGGACAAGAAGTACAACGATGGTCCCAAGACAGCAAGCATTGGAAGTCTCTGGTGATGGCCTTATGTGCGACGCCACACAAAGTGGATTAAGTAAGTTAGCAAATAAGTTAAAGGGGTCTTTTATAAGAATATAAGCCATGTCCAAAATAAGGTACATAAATAAATAAGGTGTTTAATTACAGATTATATTTTTTGTATATATTGTCGTCTGCTGGATAACCGGATTACACGGTAGTGAACCGGACGTAAAACCACTCAAAGTCAAACAAACATATATCGTACGCCATAAAATGTTCCCATATATAAACATCACGATATTATTGCGACGGAATGGGAATGGATGTAAAAGGTACACGGAAAAGTAAGATGGTTGAGATTCAAAATAGACATAAGCAGGTAGGTATTTTTTACATACTAAATGCACATGCTTTATAACTATTTTGATTAATTTGAAATTAAGAGATATTTCAGGAATGTGACATGGGCAGTTAGTTGGACGACACGTTGTACGAGTCGCATAGTTATAATGAATGAATACTGTTTATTGTTAAAATATATATGTTCATGACACCACCAATAATAATTTCAGGTTTTGATACAGAAATTGCATATAGGCGAGGGATGTGAGGGGGACGGGGTAGTAACTAAGTAAGCGTGCTACAATGAAGTCGAATATGAACACCTATCCACTGCTCTACTCAAATTTCGATGTAAACATGGAATTTCAATCGACAAGCAAACCTTACATACGAAATATATCAGCCTTAAAATAATAAATGCTAGTCAATGTTTCATTATTATTTACCTGAATACATTTTCATCGTCCATACTTGGCATCTTGGTGTGAATTTCGACAGAATTTTGTTTGTACACAGTAACAGCTTTCAAAAATGGCGGCGAACTTAGAGCTTCCTTTAGGCTGCGCCAATCATATCACACGTCCTTTCAAACATTGGCCAATAAAAATTGAGGTTGCCTTCGGATTGTACAATTTACAGAATCTCGCCTAAAACGAAACGACCCATGTTGTCACGACTTTGATATGGAATTGGAAAATATTTATAATTCTCTCAACTTCTATTAGGTATCATACAATGAATAATAAACGTTCATTTCGCATTTGGTCAACAACAATTTGTTACATATTTTCAGTGAGTATTTATCTAAGTTGATTGGCTGATAAAAAGGTTATTATACGAAGAAGACTAAGTAAGTCGAGGATTCCAATGAGAAATAAATTGTCGCTATTGGTACACAATAATTTCAAACACTTTCAAATACGCAAAAAATGACATTAATAATACTAGGATGGGAAGATAAACATTTTTTTATTTATTTTTACAAATTCCGATATTAAAGGTATGAGCTAGGAATATAAAAAGATTTTTTAAAACAGTGCTAGTATAAGGGATAACGATAAGGCAATGACAGTACAAGATGGTATCTAAATTAATGTCAGTATAAAATGAACTTTGATAATAAAGGAAAGCTAAAGAAAAAAAAAGGTTATTGTAATTAACTTATTTAGTTAATGTAATAATGATAATTTTTTATTGATTTAAAAGTTAAGATTATTTGTGAAAAGGTGACCTTACCAAAATGTTTTTGGTTTTGTCTGGGTTTTTTTTTTGTTGGTTAAATGAGTTCCTTAATTATCGCCGATTTGAACCTGCCTTTAAAAGAACCAGATACGTTAAAAACTGACAATTTTTGCATAAAAAAATCAAGAACGTTATGGGGACAGTTTTTAACTTCACGGTAACCATGTAAAATCAAACAAAAGATAATACGTAAGGGGTGTAAAGGGTAAATACCACCCTCGGCTCCAGATGATAACGCTAACACTTGTTTACTTAGGTTAGACTTTCACCCAGGGGAGATGAGGGGTAAACAGTTCATAAATAATTTAATCCAATGTAGTTGCTGACCGGTTGATGAAGTCCAGCATCCGGTCGCCGGACAAAATAAATCAGATGCAAACGGCTGACATCCCCGGTGAAAGTTCTGATGTGATATGACCACGTTGTTGTAAAACGCAAAAATCTAATCGTGGTAACACTGCTTGGAATTAGGGCACGGAATTAGATTAGTCCGTGGTTAGGGTTAACCAGCCTGCATGGACAGGGAAAATTCCATTCATATAAATACAAAACAAAATATGAACATCATATATCTTTTCACTGCTGTAATTTAATAGATATTGATTGAGAAAGATAATGTTACTAACAGTTATGTTTGTCAAGATGCATGTGACCGGCATAAAGGTCCGGTGACATTTAATCCCTGACGAAGGGCTAAGCCCGAAAACTTGCAAAAGAGTGACTTTAAAGTTTGTTAATATTATTGCGTTCCCTATAGGAACATATGTTTATAAACAATTAATATTGATGTGTTTTGAGGATATATTTTGATTTGAAAACCCTGACTATAATCTGAATTTTTCACGAACCAATGGTTTAAGCTGCTAACCATACCTTAGAGAAACCGGCTGCATCATAAGTATAGATACAATCCAAATTAGGGTTAATGGGATATTATTTCTTCTGTATCCTTGGTAACTGTATGAACGTACTTACTCCAACAATGTACATGAGAATTTAATCATTTTAGTTTTGTAGTAAAAAAAATTCCAACGCCGACGGAAAAATTAGATCGACCTATATGGCGTCTCAAAGGTTGCAATATTCAATAATTTCATGACCATAAAAAAACTATTGAATATTGCAGCGTTTGACACGCCATAGACCTATACATGTCTCGTTTTGCTACTTTTCGCACACACAGAAAAATAGTTGTAATGTATGTGCAATAAACTCGTATGGAATTGTCTTAACTGCTAATTAGGCTAAACATCAATCATTCCATTGATGTAAAATATCACTTCGATCTTTTTTCCCCGACGAAACGCAACTTTGATTATTGCTTATATACGTCGTTGCTTTGGTATTCACGCTGTTTATTACTTGAGATAGTAGCACGAAATTAGATTGCTATCTAAGTCCGTGATAGTAGATAGAAAATAATAGTTAAGCATTAACTTATATGGATATAATAAACGGTTTCAAGCACCAAATACGTATCTTTTTCTAAAAGAAAGATGCTAATCTCATATACCCAGTGTAAAACAGACGACTGAAAAAATTGCAAAACTTAACATCTATGCTCCATACTTACATCTATGCTCCATACTTATTATAAAATATATATCACTATATATAAATGAATTGATGCATGGTGTTTTTTAATCTGAACATCTAACCGACTTTACTAGAGCGTACAATATATAATAGGAAATTTCAGACGACAGTTTTATGATATATTGAATGTTTTAAGTAAGTCGACGACATGAATGTATAATTTGTAGTAAGATTTTAATAACGCCTCTACCTGTTATTTTTTTACCAATAATGCATACATCTTATCCAGTCATGCCATCGAGGATGATTGTAAAACGTTATGTTAATTGCACCAGGTAAGTGTTGCTAGTAGGGAAAATGGTATGTGCACACTTTCATTGGCGATCGTTGTAGGTACACTTGCACTGAAATATGTACCAAGTTATTTTTACATCTGATTTAAGAATTCTGTATACCACTAGACAGAAGTGGATGATCCGTCTGTCAACAAGTCGCTGTCGGTGAAGTGGAAGGATAAGAATTAAGTTATAGGTATTGAAAAGTCTGATAAAAAACATTTCCTGATGATAAACATTGGATGACTGGTGAAATTCGGCATAAATTAAGATATAAGAATAGATTACATAAAAGAGCTAAAAATAAAAATAGTGAACAAGATTGGGCAAAATTTAGAACTTGTCGCAATGACACTATACAAATTATTCGGCAATCCAAAGAAAATTACTTTAAGAAACTTCAAAATTGTCTTGCCGACAAAACAGTGCATCCAAGAAAATGGTGGCAGATAGCAAAATCTATAGGAAAAATGAATAACACTAGCACTAATTCTTATCCTCTAAAATCTAACAATAAAATATTAATCCATCCACAAGATAAAGCTGAGGCACTAAATAACTTCTTTACCACCATTGCCTCTGATATTACTGACACTAACCTACCTGATTTACCTCCCTTATGTCCATTTGAACTTTCTGACATTAACATTACTGAACAAGATATAACTGACCAATTTGACATTTTTAATAAAAACAAACCAGCTGGTCCTGATGGTATTTTACCTATGATTGTAAAGAACATTTCTGCTTCTTTAGTATACCCACTCAAACTATTATTTAATAGAACTTTATCTATTGGAGTAATACCTGATGTACTAAAAACGGCTAATGTTACTGCTCTCTATAAAGGTAAAGGAGATATCAGTGATCTCAATAATTATAGACCTATTGCTATTACATCTATTTTTATCAAAATGTTAGAAAAAAATATTTTTAAATATACGTTTAATTATATTTCAAGTCACAATATGTTAAGTGTACATCAGTCAGGATTTCAACCCAAAGACTCCACTACTAATCAACTAGCTGATATCTATAATACTATAAGTGGCAATTTAGACCAAGGTAAAGATTTGCGTTTTGTTTTCTGTGACATAAGTAAAGCATTTGATCGAGTATGGCATTTGGGCCTATTATATAAACTAAAAACATATGGTATTAAAGGTAAATTATATAATTGGTTTAAAGCTTACTTATCTGACAGAAAACAAAGGGTTATCTTTGAAGGTTATAAATCTAGTACCAAACCTATGTCTGCAGGGGTTCCTCAAGGATCTGTCCTTGGTCCCTTCCTCTTTCTTCTTTTTATTAATGATATTACTAATAATGTAACTTCTCATATAAAACTCTTTGCAGATGATACCTCTCTCTATGTAATAGTAAATAATAACAATGACCTTACAACACCTACTAACATACTTAATGATGATCTTGACTCAATCTCTGAATGGTCAAAGCGATGGCAGATCCTATTCAATCCGAATAAGACTGTAGCTATTAACTTCTCTCGTAGACACATTAACAATCATCCTCAACTGCTATTTAACAATACTCCAATTGCACAACATGAACACCATACTCACTTAGGACTAACATTTAACAGTAAAGGGACATGGTCAGATCACATTTCAAATATTTATAAGAAAGCGAACTCTAGACTAAGTATTCTTAGAATTTTAAAAACTACAGTTGATAGGAATACATTAAAAACATTATATGTCTCTTATATAAGACCTGTGCTAGAATATTCTGATATAGTATGGGATAATTGTACCAAATCGGAATCAGATCTTTTAGAATCAGTTCAACTAGAAGCTATGCGTTTAATTACTGGCCTCAGACGAGGTACATCTCATCATATTCTGTATACTGAAACACAACTTGAAACATTACACACACGAAGACAAAATCATAAACTAACATTAATGTATAAGATTCTTAATAATTACACTCCAACTTATCTCGATAATATCATTCAACCATTTCTAAATGTAAATAATAACTATACCTTCAGAAATAACAGATTCTTTAATATACCACAGACAAGAACTACTACTTATATGAATAGCTTCTTCCCTTCTACAATGGTAAAATGGAATGCACTTGATAGCACTGTACGAGACTCCATCTCAATTTCATCTTTTAAAAAGAAACTTAAAAAAACCTTTGATACATCCGTCTCAGAAACTTTTATTAACTGTGTTCCGAGGAAACTTAACATAATTTTATGTCAGCTAAGAAATTTTAAAAGTGATCTTAACTGTGATAAGTTACAAGACCATCTGATTGATGATGCTTCCTGTGTATGTGGTGTACAGAGGGAAGATCTAATACATTTTTTCTTTCAATGTCCTCTGTATTCTAATATTAGGCATCATATTACCACTATTTATAATCTAGTAGGATATTTAAATCTGCACTGTTTAGTATATGGTATTAGTAATGCATCCAACCAATTAAATAAAACTATTCTTATACATGTTGACTCTTATATTAAATCATCAAAACGTTTCGTTACTTATACGTGCTAGATAAATTTCCAAATGAATATTCATGTATTGTTATAATTATTGTTATTCAGGCAAGTTTTATCCCTTAAATAACGAGTATTAGACATAAGCTGGTGTGGGTGTGGGTGTGCATGAGTGTGAGAGGAAACGAATCACAACATTTTATATATTTAAGCATTGTACATATCTACCGGAATTAGAAGAAGACTGATATAGGCAAAGCCTGTTGTCTTATTCTTTTGTCAATACTGTTCAAATATCTCCTTTAATGTTAACTTATATGTTTGTATTATATATGTATTGTCAATAAAATACTTTGAAATTGAAAAATAAAAAACATTTTACGTCCTGGCTTATGGACGACGTCCTATCTGACCGTTCAGCTAGTTATCTACAATCTCATGTTGGGGAACTACCGGGTTCGCGTGAAAAGTACGTATACGTATAACCTATAATGTGTAATGTTTTACAAGATATATGTGTATCCAGATGTTTATAATATGCAGTGAGACATTAGGGTGTGTTGGGTTTTTATTCTGTGTTAAAACTGAACAAATAAACTCGGGAGTTTTAAACTACAACATGATAAAGATAGTTATATAACGGGACTGAAAAACACGTATTGGTAAATACTGTTTGACGAGGTATTCGTGAAAGTGATTGTGTAACAACAGGCGTTTGTTGATAAGGAGTTGATGATGTCCCTCCGTCGACGAGGAGTGCCCGTGGATAGGTATATGGTTTATGTGGTGTTGATGTGGTTAGGTAGAGACGTCGGGTGTACGACTGGCGTACCGTGTCCCCAGGAGGAGAGAAACTCCACCGTCCTACTTGACACCCATGACACCTGTACACCTGGTGACACGTGTGAGACAGACTGCACTCCACAGGTATGTTATCACCGGGTGTATGTTTGGCATCTCCAGCAGTGTACTGCTGCTGTCAATGGTCAACACTGACAAGTTTGACACTATACATTTCTAATTATAATCGTGATATACTTACACACTCTTTGTTTTAATACTTCCTCAAAGCTAACGATCCTTACTTTTGTTTTTAAGTTTGACTTCGTCGTGTCCCTTCAATCCAGAAATCGACCCCGTTTTCGAAAAAAATATCGTATATACCCTATAAACATACTTTATGAGACATCGTACGTACTTAATGCGATATATTTTTTAAATTATATCTCTAAAACAGTCTATAGGTATGTAAAATACCTTCACAACTATACATGAGTTGTATATTTCTTATTTGTTTAAAATTTATCTCTATAATTAAAGACGATATTGTCATATTTTATAAATTAATATTTGTTTCTTGACACATATTCAGTTAATTACCTTTTAAAACATTTGTTTTAGCATATCATTATTCCTAGAAATAATCAATACTTTTTTGTTTATCAGGACAAGAATTTCAAGTGCAGTGTCCACGATGAAACAGGTATACTTCCGTGTTAGCATTAACATCATACTAATATATAGATTCAAAGTTAAATTCACATCGTCCGCATTGGCGTAGGCGTATTACACAATATCCACGGGCCTTTCTTGAAAGCCGATCCTCGACTGCTTGACAAAGGAAATAATGGTAGTTAACTATAAGCTGAACAATCCCAGTCCAGTTTTTAGCTCACCTGCCCGAAGGGCAAGTGAGCTTATGCCGCGGCGTCCGGCGTCCGGCGTCAACTTTTCCCTTTAAAAGCCTTTATCTCCTGAACGACTGATTGTATTTTAACTAAATTTGATATGAAGCATCCTTGGGACCAGGGGCTCAATGGATGTATGAAATAAGGGTGTGGCCCACTAGGGGGTTTAGTGAGGGGCCAAAAGGGGGGAAATTTAGAAAAATAAATAAAAAATCTTCTTCTCAATTTCCAGATATGCTAAAACCAAATACTACTCATAGTTGTAAAGGCCTTTGGGTGGTTTATAAAAAAAATG
>NW_018403913.1:241224-292146 GCF_002113885.1 Mizuhopecten yessoensis | reverse complement strand
GGGGGGGGGGGGGATTTAGGGAAATTTAAAAAATCTTCTTCTCCAGTTCTAGAAATGCTACTAATGCTACTAAATACTACTAATAGCTGTAAAGGCCTTTGGGTGGTTTATAAAATTTGTGATTTTCATGTCTCTCAGAGCCCCCGTTTGCCCCTGAGGAGGGGGTGAACTTTAGTATAGTTTATATATGAAATAGACATAATAGGCCATATCTTCCAATGTTTTGAACGGAATTTTCCTATTTGACAGAAATACTTGTTAGGGGAGGAAGGTCTGCTGGTATAATTTTTGTGACCCTGACCCCCTAGGGGGCTAGGTTTGGGGTGAAAAAGGAGGCGAATTTCAAAAACTTCTTCTGCAGTTCCAGAAATGCTAGTATCAAATACTACTCATAGTTGTAAAGGCCTTCGAGTGGTTTATATACTTTGTGATTTTCATGTCCCTCGTTTGCCTTTGGGGAGGGGGTAAAGTTTGGTATTGTTTATATAGACAATTCGACAAATGAACAGCCACCACATACTTTTTATCTCCTAATGTGCTAGTAATAGTAACAACCTTATTTCTTTATGAATTATAAAGTCTCCATAGTAACGCTTCCAAGTTCTTACCCTACATGTCTGAAGTGGTTACAAATTGGCATTGCAGAGCAAATGTAAATATTGTGCCATGATTGCTTAAATAACCAGATGAGTGATACAGGCCCCCTGGGCCTCTTGTTTATGACACGTTATTTCTTCATGATAAACAAATGTTATATATATATAAGACGTGTAAAATATATATATATGAAAATATTGTAGAAAAGAAGATGAATTTGTTTAGAATCACATATCTTAATTGCAATAGGTTGGAGACAATACGAGACTCGTTACCAGACAGGTTATTTTTCCTTGGCCAATGAAAACGGTCCGGAGTTGGTGGCCATATCAATGCACCACAAGAGGTACAACGCGACAGGGAGAACCTACTTCCGCCCCGCCCTCAGCGTCACTATCAACATCTCAGCGGAGATACTCGGCACCTCTGCCACAACCCCGCGCAACCCAGAGGCCCTGTTGGTCAGGATAAGTGGGGTCAATGACTCGGAGAGTGTCCGGGATGACTTCTACATCGACACTCCTCTATACCGACTCTACAGTTTTCGTAACTACACGCCAACTTCACACGATAAAGACTACCCGGTAATCATGTATTGATATGATCATACCCTGCACAGTATTCACACCTGCATTCTGTATCTGGAATTTCTAACACTTTGAATAAAAATCCTGAATCCACGAGTTGCCAACAATACCACATCATGGATTTTGGATTTGAATTAAATTTGTTGGAAATATGCCTGTGTCTATGTTTTGCCAGAAGTAACCTTTAAATATATGATAAAACAACCCTTCTGAAGTGTATTTCATTTCCTAAATACAAAGTCATACATGTATAATACTGTATTTAAGGGCTATTTCAAGCATAACACCTATATCTAGTTATATACAATGATTTTCTATATATGCCGCTTCAGAAACGTCTTGGTAATGGAACTGAAGGCAAACTATGAACAAACACATAATTTACATGGAAACCCTTGAAAAGGTACGAGGCGAATAATACCAGGTGTTCCGGAAGGGTAAGCGTCTTCTGGTTCATCGACGCCATGTATATCTGGGTCAAATCCAAGTAATATCACGTCCTAACACATAGAACTCGGGTAGTGACAACAAAAACACACCCTTTATATCACACAAAGAAATAACATTTTCCCCACATGAGATCAAAGTTGCGACAATAAAACTTGTATATAGTTTATGGCGTAATTCTTTTCATTTAATGCTTAACCTACACGTCCATCTAACCATTGTGATACTTTGCCCGAAGTATCAATTTGGTTGCCTTTCACTTGCAAATGAGTTTATATTCAATATTACACAGTTTCGGATTATTTCTAATTAATGAATACACGCCTCTCTCTTTTGGTGTAGCGACAAGCCTTACTGAAGTGTATAGACAGCCTGGATGCCTGCTCTGTGAAGGTGTACCGACTGGAAATCAGAGCATTTGTTCCTAGCATTCGCTTCATGACTCGCATAGTGTATACTATCACAGCCCCAAACAGTAAGTACAAATGATGTAATCCAATATTTCGTCAATAATTCAACCATAGACTCCAAAGTATAGGATGATTCATTTGATAACTCACTATAGATAGTTTCACGTTGAAAATAGCTTCGATTCTCATGGCCTATCTTTTTACTACATAAATTACATCAGACAGTTTTTGTCGCGCTTGCTCAGATTTATTTGACTATAAACCCCACATTAACGTTTGATATCTACTTTTTGTTTATACAAGCAACGTCGACGAATAGTGAAATACGAGTAACTCTACCTGGAAACGACGTGATTGGTAAATAAGTAAATTACAAGAATTATTGAAATAGGTTGTTATTGTATATGTTGTTTTATAGGTCAGATTATGTGTGTAATATGTCCACCAATGTATAATTTTAATATGTTACCTCTTGTTACGCACGTATACGTATGGCGCGAGCGTAACATATATCTTGAAATCTTGGTACCACATGTATGTTACAGATCGAAACCAGTACCTCCCCCCTGTTATAGCCACAGCGCTCCACCCCCGGGATAACAATGTCACTGTAGTGTTCGAGACCGGCGGTGGTGCCAGGGTGACCAACGTGGCTTTGGTCAGAGTCAACCAAACACAAGTTTCATACATCCAAGTAAGAATGTTTAATATGGATTTTTTTTTACAAGTTTGGGGTCAGCCATCTGCCTTCTTGATTTCTTTATATGAATCGGAGTGTTAGGCATGCGTTGCAGCAAACAATCTGTAGTCTGTACTATCATAGAAATCAAACATGCTCGTTCCTTTCTGCGAAATAGACGATGTCACAAACACGTCACATTAAAGTATTTTTAATGCATACATGCTGTCCACAGGTACTAGCCTCGTCTGTCAATACACCCAAAGTGCTACTAGCCTCGTTTGTCAATACACCAATAGTGCTACTAGCCTCGTCTGTCAATACATCCATTGTGCTACTAGCCTCGTCTGTCAATACACCCATTATGATACTAGCCTCGTCTGTCAATACACCCATAATGCTACTAGCCTCGTCTGTCAATACACCCATTGTGCTACTAGCCTCGTCTGTCAATACACCCATAATACTACTAACCTCGTCTGTCAATACACCCATTGTGCTACTAGCCTCGTCTGTCAAAACACCCATAATGCTACTAGCCTCGTCTGCCAATACACCCATGGTGATACTCGCCTCGTCTGTCAATACACCCATAATGCTCCCTTGAGTCGCCTGTCAATACGCCCATAGTGCTACTAGCGTCGTCTGTCAATACACCCATGGTGATACTAGCATACACCCATAATGCTACTAGCCTCGTCTTTCAAATCTGTCAATACACCCATAGTGCTACTAGCCTCCTCTGTCAATACACCCATAATGCTACTACTAGCCTCGTCTGTCAATACACCCTCTGTCAATACACCCATAGTGCTACTAGCCTTGTCTGTCAATACACCCCTAATAGTGCTACTAGCATTGTCTGTCAATACATCCATTATGATACTATCCTCGTCTGTCAATACTCCTATAATAGTGCTACTAGCCTCGTCTGTCAATACACTCAAAATGCTACTAGCATGTCAATACACCCATAATGCTACTAGCCTCGTCTGCCAATACACCCATGGTGATACTCGCCTCGTCTGTCAATACACCCATAATGCTGCTAGCCTCGTCTTTCAATACAACCATAATGCTAATAGCCTCGTCTGTCAATACACCCATTATGATACTATCTTCGTCTGTCAATACACCCATAATAGTGCTGATAGCCTTGTCTGTCAATACACCCATTATGATCCTATCACACCCATAATGCTACTAGCCTCGTCTTTCAAATCTGTCAATACACCCATAGTGCTACTAGCCTTGTCTGTCAATACACACATTATGATACTATCCTCGTCTGTCAATACACCTATAATAGTGCTACTAGCCTCGTCTGTCAATGCACCCATAAATGTGCTACTTAGCCTCGTCTGTCAATACACCCATAACGCTACTAGCCTCGTCTGTCAATACACCAATAGTGCTACTAGCCTCGTCTGTCAATGCACCCATAAATGTGCTACTAGCCTTGTTTGTCAATCCACCCATAATGATAATAGCCTCGTCTGTCAATCTACTAGCCTCGTCTGTAAATATACCCATAATGCTACTAGCCTTGTCTGTAAATACACCCATAATAGAGCAACTAGCCTTCTCTGTCAATACACCCATTATGATACTAGTTTCGTCTGTCAATACACCTATAATGCTACTAGCCTGGTCTGTCAATACAACCATATTGATACTAGCCTCGTCTGTCAATACACTCAAAATGCTACTAGCATGTCAATACACCCATAATGCTACTAGCCTGGTCTGTCAATACACCCATAATGCTACTACTAGCCTCGTCTGTCAATACACCCTCTGTCAATACACCCATAGTGCTACTAGCCTCCTCTGTCAATACACCCATAGTGCTACTAGCCTTGTCTGTCAATACTCCCATAATAGTGCTACTAGCCTCGTCTGTCAATACCCACATAGTGCTACTAGCCTTGTCTGTCAATACCCCCCATAATGCTACTAGCCTGGTCTGTCAATACATCCATATTGATACTAGCCTCGTCTGTCAATACACTCAAAATGCTACTAGCATGTCAATACACCCATAATGCTACTAGCCTGGTCTGTCAATACAACCATATTGATACTAGCCTCGTCTGTCAATACACCTATAATGCTACTAGCCTGGTCTGTCAATACAACCATATTGATACTAGCCTCGTCTGTCAATACACCTATAATGCTACTAGCCTGGTCTGTCAATACAACCATATTGATACTAGCCTCGTCTGTCAATACACCTATAATGCTACTAGCCTGGTCTGTCAATACAACCATATTGATACTAGCCTCGTCTGTCAATACACTCAAAATGCTACTAGCATGTCAATACACCCATAATGCTACTAGCCTGGTCTGTCAATACAACCATATTGATACTAGCCTCGTCTGTCAATACACTCAAAATGCTACTAGCATGTCAATACACCCATAATGCTACTAGCCTGGTCTGTCAATACATCCATATTGATACTAGCCTCGTCTGTCAATACACTCAAAATGCTACTAGCATGTCAATACACCCATAATGCTACTAGCCTCGTCTGTCAATACACCCATAATACTACTAGCCTCATCTGTCAATACACCCATAGTGCTACTAGCCTCGTCTGTAAATACACCCATAATGCTACTAGCCTCGTCTGTCAATGCACCCATAAATGTGCTACTAGCCTTGTTTGTCAATACACCCATTATGATAATAGCCTCGTCTGTCAATACACCTATAATGCTACTAGCCTGGTCTGTCAATACACCTATAGTGATACTAGCCTCGTCTGTAAATATACGCATCATGCTACTAGCCTTGTCTGTCAATACACCCATAGTAGTGCTACTAGCCTTGTCTGTCAATACACCCATTATGATACTAGCTTCGTCTGTCAATACACCTATAATAGTGCTACTACCCTCGTCTGTCAATCCCCCCATAGTGCTACTAGCCTTGTCTGTCAATACTCCCATTATGATCCTAGCCTCGTCTGTCAATACACCTATAATCCCGCTACTAGCCTCGTCTGTCAATACACCCATAATGCTACTAGCCTCGTCTGTCAATACACCCATAATAGTGCTACTATCCTCGTCTGTCAATACACCCATAGTGCTTCTAGCCTCGTTTGTCAATACACCCATAATGCTACTAGCCTCGTCTGTAAATATATCCATCATGCTACTAGCCTTGTCTGTCAATACACCCATAGTAGTGCTACTAGCCTTGTCTGTCAATACACCCATGATGATACTAGCCTCGTCTGTCAATATACCTATAATAGTGCTACTAGCCTCGTCTGTCAATACACCCATAGTCCTTCTAGCCTCGTCTGTCAATACCCCCATAGTGATACTAGCCTCGTCTGTTAATAAACCCATAGTGCTACTAGCATCGTCTGTCAATACACCCATATTGATACTAGCCTCGTTTGTCAATACCCTCAAAATGCTACTAGCCTCGTCTGTCAAAACACCCATAATGCTTCCTAGCCTCGTCTGTCAATACACCCATATTGATACTAGCCTCGTTTGTCAATACCCTCAAAATGCTACTAGCCTCGTCTGTCAAAACCCCCATAATGCTTCCTAGCCTCGTCTGTCAATACACCCATAATAGTGCTACTATCCTCGTCTGTCAATACACCCATAGTGATACTAGCCTCGTCTGTTAATAAACCCATAGTGCTACTAGCATCGTCTGTCAATACACCCATATTGATACTAGCCTCGTTTGTCAATACCCTCAAAATGCTACTAGCCTCGTCTGTCAATACACACATAGTGCTACTAGCCTCGTCTTTAAATATACCCATAATGCTACTAGCCTCGTCTGTAAATACACCCATAATGCTCCCTTGACTTGTCTGTCAATACTCCCATAGTTCTACTAGCCTCGTCTGTCAATACCCCCATAATGCTACTAGCCTCGTCTGTCAATACACCCATATTGATACTAGCCTCGTTTGTCAATACACTCAAAATGCTACTAGCCTCGTCTGTCAAAACACCCATAATACTTCCTTGACTCGTCGGTCAATACGCCCATAGTGCTACTAGCCTCGTCTGTCAATACACCCATAATGCTCCCTTGACTTGTCTGTCAATACGCCCATAGTTCTACTAGCCTCGTCTGTCAATACACCCATAGTGATACTAGCCTCGTCTGTTAATAAACCCATAGTGCTACTAGCATCGTCTGTCAATACACCCATATTGATACTAGCCTCGTTTGTCAATACACTCAAAATGCTACTAGCATCGTCTGTCAATACACCCATAGTGCTACTAGCCTCGACTGTCAATACGCCCATAGTGCTACTAGCCTCGTCTGTCAATCCACCCATAATACTACTAGCCTCGTCTGTCAATACACCCATTGTGCTACTAGCCTCGTCTGTCAATACACCCATAATGCTACTAGCCTCGTCTGTCACTACACCCATTGTGCTACTAGCCTCGTCTTTAAATATACTCATAATGCTACTAGCCTTGTCTGTCAATACACCCATAATAGTGCTACTAGCATTGTCTGTCAATACACCCATTATGATACTAGCTTCGTCTGTCAATACACCTATAATGCTACTAGCCTGGTCTGTCAATACACCCATAGTGATACTAGCCTCGTCTGTCAATACACCCATAGTGATACTAGCCTCGTCTGTCAATACCCCCATAATGCTTCCTTGACTCGTCTGTCAATACGCCCATAGTGCTACTAGCCTCGTCTGTAAATACACCCATAATGCTCCTAGCCTCGTCTGTCAATACACCCATAATGGTACTAGCCTCGTCTGTCAATACACCCATAGTGATACTAGCCTCGTCTGTTAATAAACCCATTGTGATACTAGCCTCGTTTGTCAATACACTCAAAATGTTACTAGCATCGTCTGTCAATACACCCATAGTGCTACTAGCCTCGACTGTCAATGCACCCATAATGCTACTAGCCTTGCTGTCAATTCACCCATTGTGCTACTAGCCTCGTCTGTCAATACACCCACAATGCTTCCTTGTCTCGTCTGTCAATACACCAATAATTCTACTAGCCTCGTCTGTCAAAACACCCATAATGCTTCCTTGTCTCGTCTGTCAATTCACCCATAATGCTACTAGCCTCGTCTTTCAATACACCCATAGTGCTACTAGCCTCGTCTGTAAATACACCCATAATGCTACTAGCCTCGTCTGTCAATTCACCCATCCCACAAAGCCTCGTCTGTCAATACACCCATATTGATACTAACCAGGTCTGTCAATTCACCCATAGTGCTTCTATCCTCGTCTGTCAATACACCCATAATGCTACTAGCCTCGTATTTCAATACACCCATTATGATACTAGCACACCCATGCTACTAGCATCGTCTGCCAATACACCCATAGTGCTACTAGCCTCGACTGTCAATGCACCCATAATGCTACTAGCCTTGCTGTCAATTCACCCATTGTGCTACTAGCCTCGTCTGTCAATACACCCACAATGCTTCCTTGTCTCGTCTGTCAATACACCAATAATTCTACTAGCCTCGTCTGTCAAAACACCCATAATGCTACTAGCCTCGTTTTTCAATACCCCCATAATAGTGCTACTAGCCTCGTCTGTCAATACAACCATAATACTACTAGCCTCGTCTGTCAATACACCCATTGTGCTACTAGACTCGTCTGTCAATACACCCATAGTGATACTAGCCTCGTCTGTCAAATCACCCATTGTGCTACTAGCCTTGTCTGTCAATACACCCATAGTGATACTAACCTCGTCTGTCAATACACCCACAATGCTTCCTTGTCTCGTCTGTCAATACACCAATAATTCTACTAGCCTCGTCTGTCAAAACACCCATAATGCTACTAGCCTCGTTTTTCAATACCCCCATAATAGTGCTACTAGCCTCGTCTGTCAATACAACCATAATACTACTAGCCTCGTCTGTCAATACACCCATTGTGCTACTAGACTCGTCTGTCAATACACCCATAGTGATACTAGCCTCGTCTGTCAATTCACCCATTGTGCTACAAGCCTCGTCTGTCAATACACCCATATTGATACTAGCCAGACTAGCCTCGTATTTCAATACACCCATTATGATACGTCTGTCAATACACCCATTGTGCTACTAGCCTCGTCTGTCAATACACCCACAATGCTTCCTTGTCTCGTCTGTCAATACACCAATAATTCTACTAGCCTCGTCTGTCAAAACACCCATAATGCTTCCTTGTCTCGTCTGTCAATACACCCATAATGCTACTAGCCTCGTCTGTCAATACACACATAGTGCTACTAGCCTTGTCTGTCAATACACCCATAGTGATACTAACCTCGTCTGTCAATACACCCACAATGCTTCCTTGTCTCGTCTGTCAATACACCAATAATTCTACTAGCCTCGTCTGTCAAAACACCCATAATGCTTCCTTGTCTCGTCTGTCAATTCACCCATAATGCTACTAGCCTCGTCTTTCAATACACCCATTGTGCTACTAGCCTCGTCTGTCAATACACCCACAATGCTTCCTTGTCTCGTCTGTCAATACACCAATAATTCTACTAGCCTCGTCTGTCAAAACACCCATAATGCTACTAGCCTCGTTTTTCAATACACCCATAATAGTGCTACTAGCCTCGTCTGTCAATACACCCATACTGCTACTAGCGTCGTCTGTCAATACACCCATTGTGCTACTAGCCTCGTCTGTCAATTCACCCATTGTGCTACTAGCCTCGTCTGTCAATACACCCACAATGCTTCCTTGTCTCGTCTGTCAATACACCAATAATTCTACTAGCCTCGTCTGTCAAAACACCCATAATGCTACTAGCCTCGTTTTTCAATACCCCCATAATAGTGCTACTAGCCTCGTCTGTCAATACAACCATAATACTACTAGCCTCGTCTGTCAATACACCCATTGTGCTACTAGCCTCGTCTGTCAATTCACCCATTTTGCTTCTAGCCTCGTCTGTCAATACACCCATAATGCTACTAGCCTCGTCTTTCAATACACCCATAGTGCTACTAGCCTCGTCTGTCAAAACACCCATAATACTTCCTTGACTCGTCGGTCAATACGCCCATAGTGCTACTAGCCTCGTCTGTCAATACACCCATAATAATACTAGCCTCGTCTGTCAATACACCCATAATGCTTCCTTGCCTCGTCTGTCAATACACCCATAATCATAGTAGTGCTACTAGCCTTGTCTGTCAATACACCCATAGTGATACTAACCTCGTCTGTCAATACACCCACAATGCTTCCTTGTCTCGTCTGTCAATACACCAATAATTCTACTAGCCTCGTCTGTCAAAACACCCATAATGCTACTAGCCTCGTTTTTCAATACCCCCATAATAGTGCTACTAGCCTCGTCTGTCAATACAACCATAATACTACTAGCCTCGTCTGTCAATACACCCATTGTGCTACTAGCCTCGTCTGTCAATTCACCCATTTTGCTTCTAGCCTCGTCTGTCAATACACCCATATTGATACTAGCCAGGTCTGTCAATTCACCCATAGTGCTTCTATCCTCGTCTGTCAATACACCCATAATGCTACTAGCCTCGTCTTACAATACAACCATAATGCTAATAGCCTCGTCTGTCAATACACCCATAATGCTACTAGCCTCGTATGTCAATACACCCACAATGCTACTAGCCTCGTCTGTCAATACACCCATTATGATACTAGCACACCCATAATGCTACTAGCCTCGTCTGTCAATACACCCATAATGCTACTAGCCTCGTCTGTCAATACACCCATACTATATTATTATTGGTGTATTGACAGGCGAGGCTAGTACCTGTGGGCTGCCACATTATGTGGACATGTTCTTGTATTTAGCTAATACTGGCTTTGCATTTTGATTAGAAGTCATCGTACTCTAATGATAAAATCTTCTATTGTAGAGAGTACCGTTAGAGACAAATAGCGTGAGGTTCAAGTTCGTCACAGCAGGGATGTATACAGCAATGGTGAGTCCGTTACTTCAGTATTCTGGTGACATCTGTGTCTCTATTCAACGTCCAATTCAACATCTGCGAAACCATCATTTGTCTTTATAAAGTATATTTCATTTCTTTTATATATCTATAATATAATATCATATACAAAAACATCCAAAGTCCCTGTGATCGTTAAGTATAAAAGAAATGATGTAATGAGTTTGTTTAGGGTTTCACCAGAGGCTATAAATCAATCCGGATGAGTCATAGCGTCATATTTTTAAATGCTTACGTCTATTCAAAAGCCATTGCATCTAATAGAATACATATATAAGGAAATATATACAGTGAATCCACATTCAAATTAGAGGAGTAAACAAGTAAACAACTTATGTTTCCTAATATATCGGTATTGTTGTAAGCTCAAGAAGATATGATCTGTACAGTCCCTGTAATTATCAGTATGGTATTTGAGCACTCTACCTCTCCATGAATATGATGATAAAACTGATACTGTTGACAACATTTCTAGCGCTGGGTGTATATTTATGAATATAACAACCTTTCCCGTCGATATGACGACGCAAGCCATTATAAAATGTTTTAAATAATATATCATTTGAAAGCTTACTGTGGCATGAAGAAAGGTCACTTAGAGCTTTACTATTATCAAAAACATGTATGAAAATATAAAATCATGTGTAGAATTAAAAAACACCAAGTCTGAGTTATTTCCTTGTCTAGTTGGTGTAAGGCAGGGCGGAAATCTTTCCCAGTTTTTATTTTCTATCTACCTTACTGGCATGGAAGACTTTTTTTAGAGCCAATAGTTCACTCCCCTTAGAACAATTGAAAGATAGATTTCAGACTGAGCTGAATATGGTGGTGGATATTTTCGTCCTGTTATACGCCGACGATATAATTCTTCTTTCTGATTCTGCTGAAGGTTTACAAAATGCTCTTAACGTTTTTCAGAAATACTGTGATATATGGAAATTAGAAGTTGATGTGAAGAAAACAAAGATATTTGTAAACGCAGATCTAATAATAACCCTGTATTTAGAATTAACGGTCAGGTTATAGAAGAAGTGGACAATTTTAGCTATCTGGTGTGACATTTAATTACAATGGTAGCTTTGTGAGCAAGCCCAAAAATCCATTTTTTTGCGTATCGTAATATTAAAAATCAACATTTTTTGCAGACGAATTTTGGGCCTGCGAACTTCGACTCCAAACTTTATGATTTATGGTGTATTAGGTCATTATACTCTTGAGATAGCTGTTAATTGAGAATGATGACTGTTTATAACTCACTCTTAATGAATACCTCTAAACTTAGTTGCCATATGTATAGATCAATGTTCAAACTTCAAATCAATAATTTGTGTAAGTTTAAATGTTTAGAATATATAAAAATGTGTTTTGATGAAGTCGGACAAAGTTCTATTTTTATAAAACAGGAACCTATTAGTTAAAATAATATTTTAAAAACACTGTCAAACAAATTTTGATTTACCATTTTTTTTTAAATAGGGCATGCAGACATTTAAAATTAATCTCGAGGTGAACTTTATGGTCACTATAAGAAGAAACATGAACTTGATCCCTATTTGACTCGCCTTTCTAAACAAAACAGCTTAATATTATGCAAATTTAGATGCTCTAATATGAAATTTCCCATTAAACGGGTTGGTGGCATTATATTCAAAAACAAGACCGAAAATGTACTCAATGTAAAAATGATCAAGGCGACGAATTTCATTATTTATTCAAATATACAAATTTAATGACTGTAAAGGTAAGAGAAAAATATATTCCTTTGTATTATAGAAAAAAATCCCTCTCAAATTAAAATGAGTGGTCTTTTGTCAATTTGTAACAAGACAGTATTAAATGGAGTTTGTCTTTTGTTGGAAAAAATAACAAACTGTTGTAAATATATACTACAAGCACCATCTATTGATACTGTATCATGCATACTGTTTTGTGTAATTGCCATCCATTTAGTCATGTGTATTATGGTACTCCGATACCTCATGTTGTGCATTGTAATATATCTGAGGAAAACAATAAACTTGTAAAACTTGTAGTATTTGCATCGTATTAATACTAGATTATATTAATTCTATACTAAATAACAATTTACGTAGTTAAGTGTATTCTGTATTTTGTATTGTGGGCCTTTTCACCCGAAAGCAGACTTTGCAGTGGTGTCAGAAATACATTTGTTCCAACCCGTGAAGGTTGTTTTGTTATTTCTGCTGCTTAAACCATTGTATCTTAAGATTTTAACTGTAAATGGACACTTCATCAACTTGTCAGATGCCCTCAGAACTACTTGGCCTGCTTGATATTTATTTACTGACAATATTGTATTTCTGTTACAGATCGAAATTGCGGGAAAAAATTACCACTCCCATCCTTTTTGTGTGGGAAAATCAAAACAGCTGAACGACGATGGTTTAAGCACTTTCTATAACTCGGAAAGTATGTTTCTTATTATATTTGTATTATTTAAGTTAACTATCGAATATATGTACCCTTAAGATGTAACGCCGTGCAGTTTGAATAATAACTGGACACACTGTGCAGTCTCAAGTACCGACATTTACACTTACCATTTACCGTAGGTCGGTTTTACCGGCAATCGTGGTATTATCTGTTACTCACGGGCAAATTGCCATGCATGGGGATATTATTCACCATATACTATTCAATATAGTATAGCATTTGGCTGAGGTCGATACCTGGATTTATCGACCCGAGAAAAGATATATTAACCGAGGACATTTAGTAAGTTCTGTCCACAAAAAGGTTGAAAATCAGTTGGAAGTAACTTTGTAAGTTTTCTGAAAAGATGTATGCACAGAAGTTTCTGAAAAAAGTAGAACTATTATATGATAAAAAAGAAAGTTTCAGTTGAATATTTGATGTTTATCAAATATACATCCACACTTTTTAATAAAATTCAAACATGCATTAAAGTTAAAATATAATCCTGAGTAAACTTTTACCGCAATGGCTACATTAAGACATATTGTTACATTAATTTTCTGGAATAAAATGAATTTACAAAAAAACACCCACACTTTTGGGAAACAAAATAAAATATACATACACTAATGTAATTAAACTTGACAAAACAGTTTGAAATTAATGAGAATATCTACCTTATTAATTATCTTATTTACCTAGTTAAGTCCTTCAATTGAACATTCAGATTTCCTGACGATGTGCTGGCTTTAAATAACTAGACTTTTATTGACCACGTCGATCGTATATATACCTTATTTAACTTTAAATCAGGGATACAACCGACTCTCCTACATCAATCGCTTTCCTCGTTCTTTACTAACACCATGCCCAACAGGGACTACATTAACTTGTACTATAAGCATGATGATTTCGATATTATGGTCTTGAACTTTCCATTTCTTGATAGCAACCGCCAAACTTCCACCGGCAGCGTTTACATGTCGTAGTTGTTTCACTGTTTATATGTTTGTCAAATATACAGATTTCCGTGATAAATGGCGAATGGTGACGGGTAAACTTGTACAAAAGGGGTGATAGAGATTTAGGCTGATGAAGACTATTGGAAAGCTTTACTTTCCGTTCCCTTCTGAACAGTTGTTTGTGAATTAATATTAAGGACCCCCATAGTAACCACCTTATTTGATGTCGAACCAACTTTAAATTTGAATTAAATGTTTGATTGTAAGCACGATTCATATTTTTGTAGACAGGAGCGACCCCGTCAGTGAACCCACACACGTTATTCCGATATTGGCTTCATTCCTATTTCTATTGTTCTTGTGCACAATGGTGGCTGTGGTCCTTTATCTGAACAAACACAGGTTGACCCGCCTCATCAAACATAACCACCAAACTCCACAAGGTAATATATAGTAGTAGATACAGTACATGGGAATACATCAGAACCCAGTATATTTTTTATAAGTAGCATTGGAAAAGTGTATTCCGATATGCATATTGGAAACATTCATTCTATTATTTAATCATTTATTAAAACAAATGGACGCAAAAAAGGGTTATGGTGTTAAAGGAACATTCTATGATCGTTATTTTGATGTGTCTGGTCATTGTGACGACTAAGTCGATTTGAAAGTGTTTTCATTACATATATTATGAAGTGACGTTTCACTCATGCTTCGTATTGACATGGACATATATAGCAATCTAATCTTATTCCGTGGTATTGATATGTACATATATTTTTTGGCTTTTATTCCAGTTGAAAATGTTACTAGAATACTACTGCTAAACCGAGATCAAGATCAACGGACGGCCAAGTTTTTAATGGACCATGCTGACACGCACTTCCCTGGGGTAAAGTTTGTTTCTGTTGAGGAACCGGAAGCGGAAACGGATATTCCAAACAATAAGTTAATGGAAAAGGCAGTTAGGTCATGTGATCATATCGTTGTGATATGGTCTCCACCAGACGTCGAAGAAGAAGAAGATATTTTCGAAGAGACAATAACAAACGAAAGTATTATCACGGGCAATAGTAATGTCGATCTATGTGTTATTCTCTCATCAGAGGGTGTCGACAACTCTTCACTACCCGTTGAATTTAACGGAGCTCGTAAATTTGATTTAACAACAGAACTAGACTCGTTTTTTCAACATTGCTTTTCACAAAGTTCTGATTCATCAGAACTCTTACAAAACTTTCATAAATCTCCATCGTATAAAACAATCAACGAATCTTACACAAAATCTTCAGGTACAAAGCAAGACGAAGATGAATGTGAACCTCCTTTAGGAATACACAGCAGTTGTCCTGTCCATGGCAGAAAGGACATGCAAGACACTAGTTTTAACATTGTAACATCTGAAACTGACACCCGGCAAGAAGACAGACAGCCAGATCAATTAGCATATACGAACTGTCCTGTTCACGGGACATGTGCGCAGCCGCAAATGGATATTGCATTTGAATCCGATTCAAATTTGTCACTTGAAAGCAGATTTTTATTGCTGAACGCAAGTAGTTGACACGCCAATACCTCTTATACATAGGGGAATAGGCACTTTATAATTCAAGTACAGGCGTTTCTGAGTTTTAGAAAGTAACGTTACCGTTTCAGATACCATGTTCACGTTGTACACTTTAAACTGATTGCGGTATGGCAATGTATACCGTGTAAATATTTTCGCGCTAATTTACTGAACGTTATATTTACGAATATTTCCACACCGCGATAATTTCCAATTTTACAGTATATACAGAATATAAAACCTCGTTATAATGCCATTTGATGTAGTTGCCACCGTACATGTGCCAAACGTAAAAACGTAAAGAAATTTTATCAAAATTATACATTGTATTCATCAGACCTATTTTAGAATATGCGAGTGAAGTGTGGGTTGGTTGTAACAATGCAGACTCTGATAAAATAGAAAAAGTCCAACTGGAAGCAGCCAGAATAGTTACAGGTTTGCATTTATTTGCTAGTAGACAGTCTTTGTATAGTGAAACTGTCTGGGAAAAACTTGAAGACAGATGGAAAAAAAATATGTTATTATTATACAAAATACACCATAATTTAGTTCCTTCTTACCTAAACGACATCGTACCCAGTAAAGTAAATGACATTAGTAGATATAATTTAATAAAAATGGTCAAGATTATGTATTACCCAAGTAACTAAAGACATACTGCCTAAACGCAGACTTGATATTGAATCACCGAATGACGAAATAATTTGGATCGAATTTTGTACTAATAATAAGAAATATCTTACTATGTGTACTATACAAACCTCCATGGCAAAATACTAACTCTGGAATTTGGACTCGACTGAAACATTCTTTTGACATAGCTTTTGACAACCCTCCTCATGTTATATTAACAGGGGATACTAACATTGACTTATTAACAGGAAATAACAATGATCTTAGCATTCTAACACAGCAATATAATCTAACTAACCTGATTACCAGTCCAACTAGAGTAACAAATACTACACAATCCCTTATAGACCCATTTTACATCAGTGATACTATATCCTCCGAATCATCCATTGTTGTACCAGTTTTAGAAGCTATAAGTGACCGCAGAGCTTTAATTGTGTCATTGTCATCATGTCTACCAAAACCAAAGTCTTTTAAGAGGAAAACAGGGTTATACAACAGAGCATATATTTTAAATCTAAAAACAGAGGTAGGACAGGTAAATTGGATAGATTTGTTTTCTTATGCAGATAATGTAAGCGAAAAATGTAAACCGTTCACTGACAAAATAATTTCTATTTTAGAAAAACATATTCCTAAAAAAAAATGTAACTGTAAATAGAAACGACAAACCATGGATGAACGGAGATATAAGAAAAGAAATTAAACGTAGAAACAGGTTAAGGAAACATTTCATCAGAGTTAAAACCCCATTGTCTGAAGCTAAATTTTTACCTGCACGAAACAAAGTAAATAATATTTATACAAATGTAAATGTACTTATCAATGATAGTGCAGCTAATCCCAAAGCATACTGGAAACTAATGCGTATGCTTTTAAAAGGTAACATTTCTACCGATATACCTCCCTTACTAAACCCTACTACAATCAAAATCGTTACGGCGTTAACAAGTCGTGTATAAAAAGAACACGCCCACAAACCGAACGGTTGTTTCAGCGTGTCACTCACTGCATCTGGCTCGTCGATTGGTTGATAGAACGTTTGAGGTCGGTGTCGTCCTTGTTTTCAGAAGCAGTGTACAACATTGTATCTTTTTTGGAGACTTGTTGTTTGCGCGCATTGTCAACTTAAGATTACGCATACACGTATATGGAAATGTAAAATTTACATTACCGCTTAACCACAGACGACTATGGCAAATCCAATATTCTAAATAACTTCTCTAAATCTGTTTCTGACCTTGATGGCCATAATGACGATATACCCTATTTTGACAACCAAACAGACGCGTCCCTTACTGAAATTGAATAACAGAACAAGAGGTTTTAGATATAATCAATATTTTAGACACTAATAAAGCTGCTGGTCCTGACGGCATCAGTCATAACATGTTAAAAATGGTATCAAATGAAATATCTGCACCCTCACACTTCTATTCAACGAATCCTTTCGTTCTTCTGTATTTCCTGATTCATGGAAACTTTCCCATGTGACACCTATTTTCAAAAAGGGGGGATCTGAATTGGCAAATAACTACAGACCCATTTCTTTACTTAGCTGCACTGGCAAACTTTTCGAACGAATAATTAATAAGCTCATCTATAACTATCTATTCAGCAACAAACTTTTATATACTTTACGCTTCTTACCAAATCACTCTACAACTCACCAACTCATCGAACTCTATCATAGCATACTTAATTACAGCACTGGAGAATCGTGAATATACTGCTCTTGTTTTTTGTTTCGACCGAGTCTGGCATAAAGGTCTATTAATTAAATTAGAAAAATACGGGATAAAAGGTAAACTTTTAGATTGGATTAAAAACCACTTAAGTAACAGACGCCAGTCAGTGGTACTAAAAAAATGCTATATCTTCTGAAGTATCTATCAAAGCCGGAGTTCCTCAATGTTCAGTGTTAGGGCCACTTCTTTTTCTTGTATACATCAACGATATTTCAAATACTCTACTATCAATAACTTGACTTTTTGCTGACGACACCGCATTAGCACACTCTTCCAAAAAATTACACGATATAAAACAAGTAATAAACTATGACATGGAACAATTAAACCTTTGGTCAAATAAATGGTTAATGACTTTCAACCCAAATAAAACCGAAATACTCTTAATTTCTAACACAAATATACCTTCTAACCCACAATTTCTTTTCGACAACACACCTATCCCTATTGTTAAAAACCACAAACACCTAGGAGTCATTATTAGTAACAACGGCACATGGAACTCTCACATTGAACATATAATAACAAATACTACAAAGTACATTGCAACTTTAAGGAAATTAAAACACATCCTAAATTGAAAAAACTTGGAAAAAATATACCTTGTTTTTATAAGACCACTATTTGAATATGCCAGCGAAGTATGGGACAATTGTAATATCACATTTTCGAATAAATTAGAGAACATGCAGTATGAAGCAGGTCGAATAATAACTGGATTACCTGTTTTTAAAAAATAAATAAAAAAATACAGAGAGCTCGGATGGAAATCATTGACAGATAGACGCAGGATTAGAAAGTTATCCCGTGTGTTTTATAATATTTATCATGATAATGCTCCCTCATTTCTAAAATCTCTTCTACCATCTATTGTGTCAAACTTCTCTAACTATAATCTTAGAAACAGGAATAACTTTCAGAACCCATACTATAGACTGCAAGTCACAAAATCATCCTTCATACCAAGTACTTCAGACTCGTGGAACAATCTTCCAATAGAAACAAAGTCATCAGCATCCATTAAACAATTTAAAACTCTTTTTCAACCTCGAAGTCACTACCCCTTCTTATATTAAATGTTTTCTTGAATATGGGACCAGAAAAGTAAATATTATACATTGCCAATTACGAAACCGCAGTAGCTCTTTGAATTACGACCTTTTTAAAGCTCACCTTCGAGACAACTCTACTTGCGACTGCGGAAATGACTCGGAAGACTCTTCCCATTTCTTACTAAACTGTAAAAAATTGATCAATCCCGTAATATAATGCTTTAATCCCTCGACTGGTATAACAAAATCACTGTTGAACACCTTCTCTTCGGAGATGCAAACCTTGACTACATTCTAAACATTCAAATTTGTAGGTCTGTACAACTGTTCATTTTTAGCTCCAAACGGTTTAACATGTAATACCCACCAGTCATATTGAATAACCAGGATACCTACTTCGACTATTCCTATCTGTCTCTCCCTTCCACCTCCTCTCTTATTCCAGCCCCTCTCCCTTTTTCCAACACTAACGATCCTTGTGTACTAACTTCAATCTTAGCGTCCATCAATATCACAGACATAGAGCGCGTGTCCGGTTTTCCTAATCTAGTCGGCTAAGTATGCAAGGCAGGAATTCACAGAAGGACTTGGAGTGACACAGGAGAAAGGCAAATGCGGCACGAAATGTGACTGAACTTTAGAAAAGCAGAAGGATATGTGTGTATAGATTAGGTATACTTCTTACGCCGACTCGATTAGAAAAATCACACACGCGATCTCAATTAAACTCTCCGAATACATATTTAAAAACTATACGTTGGTGTCCCTAATTCTATCATTACCTCTTTTGCTGTAACCCATCTTTAACATCTTATATATGTATACTTATATAAATTTGTATTAGGTTATTACGTTACACGTTAATTTTGTATATATATTTATCTGTTACGGAAAGGACGTAAGTAAGTTGCAATAACTTTTGTCCAACCATTTGTTTTTTGTTGCAATAAAATTGATTTAAACTATTACCCAAGTGTCGACTAGTTTTGTATGAAAAAACGTTTATCCCCATCCTGAGAATGTGGAATTCATTAGATATTTCAACTAGAACTCTAGAAACAGTGTCAAAGTTTATACATAGTATTTTTAGAAAAAACAAATCTGTAACTAAACTGTCTGTAGGTAACAAAAAAATGATATAATACATACTAGACTCCATCACGGTTGTAGCGCGTTGAATGCAGATCTTTTCAAATGTAATTTAGTCTTATCACCAGCATGTAACTGTTCTTTCTCAATAGAAAACCACTTTCATTATTTTTTCAGTGTAATATATACAACCAGTGTCGTGATATACTTTCCAGACAATTATCTAGATATGATAGAGTCATTGATCTAGATGTACTGTTGAACGGTTCAAGTGTTTAAAGGTAAAAAAAAGTAATATCTATAGACAAATACATACAGTATTTAAGGGGGGCCGTCATATAGTGCTGTTTATGCCCGTTGCGTCCCGTCCCGTCTCGTCCCGATTCATTCCCTTGCGGATTTTGATAAAACTGTATACAAAGGTCAAGTATGTGAATTCTTCGGAAACTTCTGTATTTCAGGGTTCGAAGGTTAATGCCAAGGTTACTGTTGCTATATATAGAAAGTCATGAATCGATTCAGTGTCATCACTCTTGATCAAGGTTTCAGAGGTCACTTCATGCTGCTATTCATATATGTTTTCTCTCTATTTCTCCATCTGTCAACCTGAAGTACACTATATGATAATATTTTGAATGTGCACTTTTTCGGGTTGTCAAAGTCTTTGTAATTATTTATAGAACATAATCAAACAATGAAACTAAGTTCACATGGCATCAGCAGGAATTATGTCTTCAGACACTTTCTGGTTCTTTTTGTTTTTAATTCATAATTTTATTTATTTATTTGTTTTAATACACACTACTGAAACAATCGAAATGAAAAATAAACAGTATACAACACGCATCTAAAATAACCATCGGTATATTGGGCTCCTATCATGAACATAACCGGTTTTTAGTTTAAGATCATATTATGTCTTTGACATTTCTTTATAATACGAGTTGTCTCCCTTGCATTATTGGGAGACAGTCACTGGAGACAGTTTAGATTTCACAGGTGCAGTGTGCTGAGGTGCAAACTACTGGTCTTATGTCGCACAGACAAAATATAATACCAACATACTAGAATGAACACATGTATATTAATCTATCTACTTGTGAATGACATGTAGTTTATTAAAAATACATCATTTTGACAATATGAATTTGGTTTGTTTGTGTTTATTTAAGGGCGTGTATATCAGGTTTTGGTGATAGAGGAAAGCCGGAGTACCCGAAAAAACCCACCGATCTACGGCCAGTACCAGGCGAATGCCCCACGATTGTCTCGAACCCGCGACCCAGTGCTGGAGGTACTGGAGGTATTGAAGGTCTAGTGGTAGCAGCATGTCAGACAGATATAAAACCGTTAGTAATAATAGTTATAGCGATTGTAGTATGTTGCACATATTAAACATAACTCTAGACGAATCGTTTTTACAGATAATTTAGAATACCCGAACATTTTTGTATTTGTTGCATATTATTAGAAATGAGTTTCGTCTCAGTACAATTACCGTAACACTTCGTTCTGATAGCGATCCTTCTCTGTCACGCTTAAATCTTGTTGTATAAGTATTTTAAGAAAGTCCCATATTTCAGACTCATAAAGCATTACAGGATTTATAGTGTGATCAAAATGTTTAATCTGGATCTTAAAGGTTTAAAAATTGCGAATAACTCATTCACCCCTAAAATTTCATAATGAACTATTCCAACCTCTGAATTGGAAGAGTTTATATCTCTTCAGGGGTGAATGAGTTAAAGGTGAGCTTCTGTCTATTTTCGGTATATTAAATCCCTTTTGTTAACTAAGCATTTGTTGTTGCTATGTTATTAAACGTGTTAAATATAACGGTTTATGAACAGAAGAATACAATAAGAGGCCAGGGATCTAGGCGACCAAACATGCTCCTTTGTATTGGTAAGCTAACCAGCCTTTTGATTTTGTCGGTTTTCACTAACCAGCCGCAAATGGTTTACTTTTGTAGTATAGGACGGGTCGATTTTCAAACCCGAGGGTTGTCAGCTTTAATACTAAGCCTCTCGTACATTAATCGAATGGACCATATGGTGGTACTGTTGTGGTTAAATATATAAAAAAAAGTTTGTTCGGACATCCGTAAAAACATTCGGACACTGTTTGTATCAAATCGGACTCTTTTACCAGATAGTCGGATACTGTTCGGAATAATTCGGACATGTTCGTATCCCAAATTACAGACATTTGAAAATTCGGACGAGCTCGGACATCCAAAGAAGAATTCGGAAACTGTTCGTATCTAATCGGACATGTTCGGTCTCTACACAAGACAGTCGGACATTGTTCGGACGTGTTCGGACGTGTTCGGACATTTACATAGGACAGTCGGACATTGGTCGGAAAAGTTCGAACGTGTTCGGATAATACAAAAGACAATCAGACTCTGTTCGGAATAACTCGGTCATGTTTGGACACCGACAGAAGAGTTCGGAAATTGTTCGTTGTATTTTGGATACAATTGAGCACATGTATGCAAGAAAGGTTTGGAAACATCCATCTTAATTTGAATATAATCGTATTCGTTCGAATATATTTCGAAACGTGCAGAAAAATAATCGGAAGAGAAGATTATTCATAACTTATCATTGTGTCACGGATTGTTAGAGACGTTTAGAGACTTTTCCGGAGAATTTGAGCGGACAAATTATCCGGCTTTGACTCTTTTTTGTAGTTTATGTTGTTTCATTTTGATTCCTCTCCCTCGCAACTTGCATTTTTGTTTGCTGTATGATATATATATATAACCATTATTTTATTTTATCGTACAGTATTAAGATTTAAAACAGTTTGTGATTCCGATCAAGATTTTGTCCTTGTTTTTGGACGCAGTCTACAAAGATGTCTGGTCAGTAGTTTGATTTCGTTCAAGCATGTATGGTGCAACTATTTTGTTCTGTTGTGGTTTCATGACTCAATTGTGTGTTATATGTGTTGGCGCTGTGGTACAATAAAGGGCTGTATCTTCAATGCTATCATTCTACAATTTGTACTGATACTGTGTATTTTATATAAATAATATATTGATATTAAGTATGGATTTATCAAAAAAAATATTGCACTTGATATCAATGTCTTAGTTTTCTTTCACATTGATGATGAAGATCAACTGTTGGGGCTGTCACAGGTAGATCTACAGGTAAAATATAGTACATATATGATACAAACTTTTTACCTGTAATAATCACAGGTAGATCTACAGGTAAAATATATCAGGTAACATATATGATACAAACTATAATTACCCTCCCTTTGATGTTTCTACCTATTGTTCTCAATATTTATGCGTTCAGGGAACACACCCAATAAAGGGGTATGATTTTAAGGTCGTGGTGTAATGACACATCAGATTGATTCTGTCCTTACGCGTTAATGCTATGTTATGATTATATACATGTAACATTTAACAGTGGGATGCTTTTATTCTTGTCTGTTTACAGTGTGGTAGTACACTCATACATTCGACAGTCGAATGAGTGTATTGAAGTTGTAGTTTAACGATATAATTATATGCGACAGTAGCATGGTTTATATAGTCCTGTACTTTGACAATATGATAATTATTATATAATCAGCTACCATAGTTTTAAGGTTGTGACGTAATAGCATGATTGACAATAGTATGGTTTGTCTGTGTTTGTAGACGCTGTGGTATAATAAAATATCAGTGGCGGATCCAGAGATTTATGGGGGGGNGGGGGGGGGGGGGGGGGTCCAAATTTCCAGGGGGTTCCTGAAGCCCAAAATACCTCTCTGGATCCGCCACTGCATATTTGACAATAGTTTGACTGTCTTCGTGTGTGGAGGCTCGGTTACTCTATGTTTCGTATAAAGTGACTCCTATCGAATATGGATTTATTGCAAATGGCAGAGTTTCGACGAATGGTTGGATCCATCTTATGTAAAGTCAATGTTTACTTTATTAATACCAACCATTAAATGGAAAGCTGTATTAATCTGTCCCTCCGGTATTCAAAATCACAGGCGAAAGCATATAGGGTACACTACAATGAGTGCCTAGTTTAAACGGGTAGGGGATTAGCTCCTCCCAGGGGACCTACATTGGCCGTGAAGCTGGGTAGGGGATTAGCTCCTCCTAGGGTTCCTACTTTGGCCGTGGAGCTGGGTAGGGATTACGAAAGAGTGCGGATATACCCTAGCAATGACGGGGGTATTAAGAATACCCTAGGTTTGACCGGAAGATGTACTCGGAGAGGGTGGCTTAACTTTAGAACAGATGATACAGCTTATTTCTCTGAGACAAATTACCAGACAAGTCCCTAGAAATCTTTGAATAAAGATTTGGAAACATTTTGAAATTTATATAGTTGAGAAATCAGTATATAGACCCACACAAACTTCCTTTCGTCAAATTAAAATTTTGTTTATGGATGGAAAATGAAAACAACAAAAATTGAACATATCTAGAGACAAAATCTGACAAAAAGAAAAGTATTCATCGGAATTTCTATGTCGTAATGACAGGGCATATGTACGTAAAGCATTCCGTAATTTTGTATGTTTTACATGTATGTATCCTTCATTATAATCAGAAATTTGTATTAGACATTTTTCTTAAAAAAATGAAATTTACGTATCAAGAACAAATATTGGACAAATTGTGTATGGCGAAATGAATCATAATAAAAGCTTTAAGTATATCCGGAAACGGATTCTGACTATCTTATCCTTCAAGAAGATTTGGTAAGTTACTTAAAAGATATATAAGTAGGGGGAAAGTGACGGGACAACTTCACTACCGGCCCCACCAAAACCCGCGGGAAAACATTTCCCGACACCCAACCCCAAAACCGCGGGAAGATTCGGATTAGTTGGTATACATTCATGAAGGAGTGCAGGAAAATATACTCAAAATCTGTTAGTTTCTATAATAAATTGCTGCGTCTGTTTGGTTTTTAGAATGTTTTCTTGATATGAAAATTCATGATTACCGATATAGTAGTAGCTGCAAGTTAAGTGGAATGAACTCATTTAATTCGCGGTAGAGTTTAATTCTCTGATCCGCATAATTATTACAAGTAAAAAGACAAATTTGTTAATTGAAGTCGGGAATTAGGTATACAGTAATTTTCAGCAATACGGAGGTTATAGTGTGCGTTTTCTGAAACTGTAGGGGAAGTAAAGAGGTAAGATAGTTAGGTGTAAGATTCTTATGGATTCTCTACTTGAGTAAGATGGTAACCCGGTGATAATCCTTACTGCCTCAAGCTGAAGTTTTTCTGATTTGTCTGCGTCACCGAGAGTGCACCCATCCCATACCTCACAACAGTATTCTAGTGGGGGAGGAATGTACGATCTATAAATTTTGCTTAAAAGTTCTTCTACTCAAAATAAATGTTAATTTACGTAAAACGCTTAACTGTTTCGATACCTTTATACAAATATTTTCAATATGGGTACTCCACTTACAATTTTCATCCAAAATTACTCCAAGGTGCCTATGATTGTCAACAAAATCAACACTAACGTTATTAAATTTTAAATCGATATCATACTCAAGTTCAAAGTTAGAGATTAGTAAAGCTTTCGTTTTTGTACCAGCCAAATTTCAGCCCAATTTGAATTTTATCTTAGTTTCGATAATCTGAACATAATAAAGACGTATCGTCAGCAAATAATTTCGAAAAGCTTTCAAGATTATCAGATATATCATTTATATATAAAATAAAAAGTAAAGGGCCTAGTACTGAGCCTTGAGGTACTCCAGCATTAGTAGTTTTAATAGAAGACTTATCATTACCAATAAAATCTTGCTGTTCTCTACTACTTACATTTTTAATTACTTAACCAGGCTAATAACTTTCCCGATATACCATAACTAGCTAGTTTCACTTTCAATCCCTTGTGCCACACACGATCGAATGCTTTAGCTATATCACAAAAAACTAAACAGGTAGAATGTCTTTTTTCTAATTTTTCGCATAAAGTGTGATAAATCTCTATCATTTGATGAACAGTAGAGTGACCAGGTTGGAATCCAGATTGAAATTTATATATTAATGAATTATCTAACAAATAGTTGTTTAAATATTTTACAATCAATCGTTCAAAAACTTTACGAACAGTGCTAAGTAATGCTATTGGTCTATAATTAGCAGATTCATGTTTATCCCCCCTTTTAAATAAAAGCATCACTACATCTTGTTTCAACTGGTTGGGAAAGATACCAGTATCCAAAGAAGATCTAAACATAAGGGATAGAGGGAGAGCTACTGAACTTGCTGTATTTTTCAACATATTGTGGCTAATGGTGTCGCTACCCACAGCTTTATTAATATTTAAAGATTATAAAATGTCTATAATATCATTCATGTGGAACGGTATGTCAGATAAAGTGGAGTCGTCCAAAGTTCTACTGTCGGTACGTCAATGTTAGTATCATCGATTGTCGAGATGGAAACAAAGTAATCATTTAGAATATCAGCTTTGGTATCGTTTGCCATTTCTAATTTTTCGGTTTTGTTTCTAAGGGGAGGTATACTATTGGAATTATCTGAAGATTTTATTAATCTGCGGACAATTTCCCAAATATTTCTAGGGTTCGAATCAGAGTATTGATGTAAAATGCCATTAATGTCCGCGTAAAACAAATCTGTTGTCCTGTTCTTAAGATTATTTACATGATTCCGTTTTTTCCGAAAATTAGTCAAGTTATTTGGAGAACGATTAGATTTAAATAAGTGCAATAGTCTGTCTCTTTTCCTGATTTCCCATCGTAAGTTAGAATTAAACCATGGTTTGTCATTAGGTCGAATCGTTACTAATTTTGTTGATATGCTAGGTTAAAAAAAGCCGTTGTAAATATTTCACACTTATCATCCAGGGAGTGCACCCGCGAAAATAAGTCTGTCCAATCTGTCTCAACTAATTGGTGTTTAAATTATTCGTAATTTGCGTCACTATAAAGAGTTATTTTCCTTTTATATTTTCTTTTCAATATTTGTCCCGACAGTCAATTCCACGGTCGTCGCTTGGTGGTCTTAAATGTCCTTGTCTATGTCTTTTACGTCAGCGAAAGAAAAAACACGTGTGTCGGAGAGTAGAATAGGATCAAGCAGGGTAGAGCACATGCGTCCAATGCGAGTCGGTTTGTTAATAACGTTTGACAAGTGAAAGGAATGTACAATATCGTAAATTACATGAGCGTTTTCTACAACTAAAAGATTAACATTTATATCTGTACGTGTTGTACCAGCTATTTATTTTATCAACAATATACAAGATCAAAACCCAATTACAGAGACACCACTAAATAAGCTTATAAATTGAAACATTTCTCTAAAACACAAGACCGAAAACCATCGCCAATTTTTACCTAAGACGAAAAAACAATAAACCTAGCACAAGCACACCGACCATCAAATACAATAAAAATTATCAATCGTACCATTAGATCAAAACCCAAAACGTACGACAACGTTCCAGATGGCGATTTAAATGTCCGGGTAAGAGGGTTATTAAATGTCCAGTGTATTTCTCTGGAACCCGTGAGGTCACCGGGTGCTCTCCCTGCCATTTTGAAAACCGCGCCAAATAAAAAAGCGTGCTAAACTTTTCCCGAACTATTTGAAGACCCTAGTCAGAGATCAGAGGATTATTAAATGTCGCTAGTCATGGTCCCAGCTCCAAGGTCGTATGCGAATTCAGTCGCTCATTAATCATTCTCCCATAGTTACACACAAACCTATCTGTAAGAAACAACAACACCATTCTCCCATACTTACGAACCTATCTGTAAGAAACAATCATTTTAAAGTAACCACCTAAAACAAAATCATTCTCCCATACTTACAAACCTATCTGTAAGAAACAATGACGTAAAAGAAAACACATACAAGTTCACACAATCTCCCATACTTACACACAAACCTATCCGTAAGAAACAATCATACCAAATTAGACTAAAAACATCATTCTCCAATACTTACACAATTATAAAAAATAAACACCAGGTATCTAATCTCAAAGTAAACAAAAATATTTTAAACAAACTAACAAAACTGTAGTAGAATACTACTGAGAAATACCTAACCGGTCAAATCAAGTAACTCACATGCAGAAAACTTTCAGACTACCCATAGGGAACGGGCGGTCTGCGCACCCTCCTGGAGCGACGTCGTGGAGCACAATAAAAATTGTACTTCTCACAATGTTCACGTACATCTCTCACACTGCTGCTTTAATAGATAGAAGGGACCACGTGTAGAGAGCACGTGGCAATGTTTACGTACGTGTCACACTGCTGCTTTAATACATCCACCGGACCACGTGTAGAGAGCGCATGGCTATGTTTGCGTACATGTCACACTGCTTCTTTAATACATAGAAGGGACCACTTGTAGAGAGCACATGGCAACGTTTACGTACATGTCACACTGCTGCTTTAATTGATAGAAGGGACCACGTGTAGAGAGCACATGGCAATATTTACATGCATAAGTCCCCGAAGACATTATGATACACAGATAGGAGTCGTTCATAGTGCGGGTGTAGAGAGCGAAAGTGAGCATAATCCCTGGATATCGAGGATGAGCGCGGATGTCAGAAACATTTCATAATTAGATAATGACGATAAAAAAATAATAGATATGATTCGCTCATAGTGCGCATGACGATGGTTACAGTCTCCATATATACATTATGATACACAGTCTTAAACTTATTAAACGTATTGAAAGTTGATTGTCGAACAAGCAGTTTGTTTATTTCATTCAAAGTAACATGGATTGTCATGGTGGACGATGAACAAGGACCACGTGTATAGAGCACAGTCCCCGAAACCATGTCTACATGGAAGTATGTAGATAGAATTCGTTCATAGTGAGCATGACCGAATTATTCGGAACAGAGTTCGATTGTCTTTTGTATTATCCTAACACGTTCGAACTTTTCCGAACAATGTCCGACTGTCTTGTATAGAGTCCGAACATGTCCGATTAGATACGAACAGTTTCCGAATTCTTCTTTGGATATCCGAGCTCGTCCGAATTTTCAAGTGTCTGTAATTTGGGATACGAACATGTCCGAATTATTCCGAACAGTATCCGACTATCTGGTAAAGGAGTCCGATTTGATACAAACAGTGTCCGAATGTTCTTTCCGGATGTCCAAACAAGTCTGATTTGATCGAATAATTCCGAACTGTGTCCAACAGGCTGCGGTAGGTGTCCGAAATTACCCGGATTATTCCAAAGAATATATCTGTCTGCTCGACTTTTTATTTTATAATAATAAAAACAATTTTATGTTTATTTAACCACAACAGTACCACCATATGGTCCATTCGATTAACGAAATGTGTAAATGTAGGATAGGCTTAGTAGACGCATATTAAAGCTGACAACCCTCGGGTTTGAAAATCGACCCGTCCTATACTACAAAACTAAACCATTTGCGGCTGGTTATAGTATATGAAGCTTTCCTTCGGCTACATTGAGTTTGTCCCTTCTATCGGAGACATATAAAGCCGGTATATACGTCTCTGCCCCTATTTTCATTTTATATTTCTATCTTTTCTCGTCTGCTGAAAGGCCGATAGGCCGTAATTGCGGACGTAAACGTAAAACCGACAAAATCAAAAGGCTGGTTAGCTTACCAATACAAAGGAGCATGTTTGATCGCTGAAATCACTGGCCTCTTATTGTATACTTCTGTTCATATTCCATTATATTGAACACGTTTAATTACATAACGACAACAAATGCTTAGTTAACAAAAGTGATTTAATATACCGAAAATAGACAGAAACTCACCTTTAGCTTTTCACCCCTGAAGAGACATAAACTCATCCAATTCAAAGGTTGGAATAGTTCATTATGAAATTTTAGGGGTGAATGAGTTAAATCGAAATTGTTTATGACATGTCAAATTAAGTAATGATTTACTAACTTAAAAAGCACTATCTCCAATATAATGTTAATCACCAGTATATTTTACTTACATTTATAGACCGGTTTGCTTGCCCCGGTTTAAGTTGTTTTATTGCTGTCAGGTGTGGTGAAAATCTGTTTAGAAAAGTTTATAAAATATTGGATGAAACGTCTATTTAACCATACAAAACAAACGGTAAAGTTCAGCAAAGTCTTTGGTCTTCTTACACTATCAGATTACCTGGTAGTTGTCTAGAATTTCACAAAACTATGGAAGTGAAGTTATTAAAGAGGATCTGTAAGTCAATATTCAACGACAAGTGAACGAGATACAAGAAATTCAATACTTAGCAATTGTAGGTCATTTAACTTAAAATAAATTGATAAAGCGTGACTTAACATATGACTGCCATTAATATAACTTGCATTAACAATAGGATTGAAAATAGCTCAAACAGAAAATAGGTTCAATGACAAAACTTTTAATTGAATTTTGCGAAATGAAACAAAAAAATGAAACTGAATTTTGCAGTAATTAAAATGCTTAATCGTCGTTTCAAGGAAATTAAATAGATTTTTGGAAGTGGAAGGATAGTATAGAATTTAAAAAGAAGTTAAATCTAGATGTTAACAGTGAACTTTAGTAAAGCTGAAGAACGCTTTGTCAGATCACAGGGACGTGATAATTTGTTACAGCTATATTTGGGCCTAAACTAAGGTGTTTAGAGTAATTTAACACATTTGGGGGTTTAGATCAATATTCAGTAAAAATGCCACCCTAATGATGATATTGATATAAATCCACAAGCGTGTAAAGTTACTCCAAACACCTTAGTTTAGGTCCAAATATAGCTGTAACAAATTCTCCGGTCCCTGTGAGTCAAATTGGCTGTGTCATTTTAAAGCTACAATCAGAAATAGAATAAGTTTTCTTGAGTTTCGACGACTGTCTTCAAAAAATCATATGTTTACTATATTGATTTGTTTAGATTTTTTTTATCAAAATCCCTTGAACACACGGATCTAAATAACTTGTACAAGTCTACTATACGGTTCGTTTGCTTGTGTTTAGTAATATATATTTTGCGCATGCGTGTTGTGTACAGAAACGGTGGTGGCGATGAAATGGCTGAGGACGACGACAGTGCAACTTTCCAATCTACATTAGAGATCCATGGTGCAACTCATCAGGTCAAACTCACACCGACACACATTTTCTGGGAAAATATCTACAACCGACAGCCGACGAAAAGTTCACAGGAGGAACCATTATTCCGTAAGTGACTGAAAACAGTCAGCGAAAAATGTAAACAAAGATTGGTGCAGATGTGCAATTTGCTGTTTGTCAATCTCAGCTTCAATATAGCTATCATAAATAATTGACACACGACAGCTATGTCAACTAAAAATATCATACTTAATCGTCTGGATTACCACTAATAATAATTTTGGTATTGTTGCCATTGCGATCCTAGAAATGATATTATCTTCCTGGAACTCCCAGGATGTTACTGTCTGGTATGTGTCTGCCATTAGTCCAGCTGTAGTCAACCGTACAGTAGTCAGAACCTATAGCTAGGTGCCAGACCTAGTGTGCAATGTGCAGTGCAGTAGTCATGGTATCATGTATGGCACTCCGAGGCGGTTTATATGGTACAACGACATGTGTATATTAAAAACTCCAACAGAGTGCCATTAATGCCATACCAGGACTTGGGCCTTCTTCTTCTTTCACATGAAGAACTAATCTCCTAGTATGGAGCGATGACTGCTAATTAGACAATTATTTTTTCTTTAAGTCATAAATATCATGTTAAAAGTTAAAAAAAATAATATAATTCTCTTGAATCAAAAATATAATTACTTGCCGTAGGAAGAATAACAAACCTGTACATACTAATATCTGGAATAAAAAACTTATAATTCTCTTGAATTAAAAATATAATTACTTGCCGGAAGAAGAATACGAACCTGTACATACTAATATCCGGAATATACTGCATATTATCATTGTAATGCATCTGTACATGTTTTAACGTTAGAAATGTAAAATAGTAATACTTATACAACTTCTAACATGATATAAACAATTAAAAAGCATCCTGTCATGTCAGCCACTTTCTATCAAAAATATTTGAATTATAACACAGTATTAAGAAATGTCCTATTTATGACAAGTGACCTACTCAAAATGATCTACTCAAATATATATATGCATATTAACTTTTATTGGTCACTACTATCAAAACTTCTCAAAATGATCTCCTCCAATTAGCAAAAAACAACACGGACATGCGCGGAAATCAAATAAAGAAAATATTGTCACACGGCGACGATTATGTGTATTCTAGACTAAATGTGTTATAAATATATGTTATAATGTGTGTCGGCGTGAAGAAAATAACATATTCTGTTTTTTGCTTTACAAAACGTACTTAAAAACAACACAAACACATTTTTTTTAATAAACCTCATTTTAATGAAATGGAAGATTAGGAAGACTTACCGTACAGTAGTCTACTGTCTTTCACGCGTCCACTGAAATTACATAACATATCTTAAAAACTACATATATGTGGCTTGACATTGTTTGCAGTTTAGATTCGGTCAGGTACGTCTGGACCCCTCAATCTACATGTGCCAAATTTTCTTTATGTCAGCCTCGGTTCAGATCTGTGTCTGTCGTTTTCTTTACAGGTTCAACCGTATAAACCGGATATGTGAATGTTGCCTAGATGCATATATATATATTATATATATGTTACCTAGACAGGTTGGATTGTCCCCCCTGCCTGATATTCCTTTGTATGTTATTCTTGATTGCGCATCATTTTCCCTGATTAGGCACGAAACTAGATTAGTCTGTGGTTAAGATTTTTTTTTTTTTTTTTCGATATGTGAAACCTCTGAAGTTTGAATCGATCTGACGTCACTAACATGTGAACACACAAAAACTGTAAGAGTTAAATCAGTTAAAGTTTACGTTAGTTTTCCAATACAAGAGCCGATAGAGCTCCTCTACACTGGGCTAAAAAAAAAAGTTTAATATAAATTTAATGTTCATTGCTTATAACATTTGCTCTATAGTTATAATAAAGTTTCTCATTTCGCCAACGTTTATCTATTCTGTTCTTAAAAGGGTAAATGTTTGGAGCGGATGCAACCTCCTCCAGAAGATTGTTCCAGGTTTGACTGTACGAAATGTGAAATACTTTCTCCTCAGAGATGTTGTTGACTGACATGGGAATATTCAAGTTTCCTCTTGTACTGTTTGTACTGTTTCTGATCGATTCCTCACTCGAAAGCTTAACAAAACAAAAACAAATGGATCGAGATATTTTCAATTGTAAAAGTGGCATTCAGATTTTCTTTAATTTCTCATAGGAAAGTGAAACTACATGTAAAGATGAAGTGCATTCTTCCATGTCATACAAAGGAATCTCACAAATACAAGGCAGTCTTGGAAAGTCAAGGAAGTTCCCTTCCTGTTAGAGACAAATATTACAGTACCTTGGAGGGATTTAAGCTTCAGAGTCTAAGCTTTTTTTCTGGTGCCATTTTATTTAAAATGAAATAATTTTTCATGAAATTTCACATTTGACAGACCTAAAAAAGTAGGGTGTATGTCCCTTCGCCCTGTTGAGTATATTGATCAGTAAGAACCAGAAGTCAAAGGTATCTATTTAATGTATTCTGATACACTTATTAGTATTCACTATCTAATGTCCACTATGCACAAAAAATATTTGAAAATACAACCCCTTCTTCTCAACTCTGTGTATCAATAAAGACAATCTAAACACAACTCTGCTGTTTGAGACCATGTGAATGAAGTTGAAATAATGTGTCTTTTATGCTGTTCCTTTGTAGAAGCAAAAACTCAATGCGTATATATATATGTATTGTTTTTTAATTTAAAAGGTTAATGATATATTTCCAGTATGCGATCAGAGGACCATCTTAAACCACTTTTTGAAAAGGAGGTCTTATTTCAAAGACAATAATTATATAATGACACAAATTTTAGGTTTTGGGGCCAATTTCTGGATGTTAAAGGACGCATGCTATATATAAAAGGTTTTAAGGGTAAAATATTAGGTGCATAAAATGATATATATATGATATTTCAATGTAGTAGAAACATTTTTTGAGTATTTTCATAAAAAAAAATTGTACCTGTGCAAATAATATCTATACATGAGCAAATTGAGTTTAATATCATGTTGATCAATACAAGTAACATGATATGAAAGGAATACAACTGGAAGCTACTCTGGTTTGACTGAAAATGATAGATTTTATTTTATTAGTACATTTGTATACTGACTATGTGGTAACTTTATGTTAAAATGTCATGTTTCTGACCTGGTATTAAATTTGTGTTCCTTATATTGACCTTTGTTTTAAATGTAAATCAGATCTAGCTAAAATTAGATCTGTAGAGGTTGTGTAAACACTGCCTGTATTATAGAGCATATTGTATTTACATAGTGAAATATTTTAAGTAAATGTAGTTTAAGATTTATATTATTCAAATTGTTGGGATGGACAACATATTGATATAAAAAATGTGTAATGTAGAATTACACAATCAATGGTAATACTGGAAACAAAGAGAATTAGGGAAGGGTGTAAGGTTTTGCTTGTTAGCCCATCCACCCCTGAAGACACATTTGAAGTCTTCCAATTCAAAAGTTGGAATAGTTCATTGTGAAATTTGAGGGGTGAATGTGTACAGCTCTGCTTTTAAGTAAATCAATATAGAAATTATGCTACATGTAAAATGGTAAAACCTATAAGTTAACTTGATGTATTAGCTATATGCTTGGTGTTATTGTGTGAAGCAGTGTTTGCTCCAGGTATTTTGCTAGAAAAAAAAAGCTATTCTGCATATAATTTAACTTGATAATTAAAGGGAAAATTTTAGTTCTGTATTTTGAATTGCTTTAATTTGTTTTGAAAACTTCCAGGGTGTTTGTTTAAACAATGATTACATCAGATAACCAGCTGGCTACATGTAAAAATTGTTTCGACTACACAAGTAGTCTAGTAGTACTGATTGAACCATGTATGTTTATGGAGCCTGTTGTGTGACACGAACATTGCTACCTGAATGATTGCCAGGGAATTCTAAAAAAAAAATATTAAACAATCTGTGCAAATTATTCATGAAGTAAAATGTCAGTATGGTGATTATATAGGAAGAGCGATGGTGCATACACAATATTAGATTTGATCACTAGAGCTAGGTATGGTCCATACTGGTAGTGTGTTGTCTATACAATGGTATTACATAGGTTCTCATGCACAAGCTGATTCAGAAAGGAGATAGCAACCCCAATCCTACTATAGCTACTCACCCCTAAATGCCTCATAATGTTTTTATATGGAAATAAAAAAAAAAAAACATCTTTATCAAAACAATTTTCACGTTTCAGAAATTTCTTTCATACCCAAACCTCTCCCACTGAGCAATGTTTTAACTCAGCAAATTCTTTTTTTTTAGAGAAATAAATCTCCTTTGATCTAATTAATGCTTGTGCCCATATATATGGTCTTACAGTGAGTTCCCAACATTCAACAATAGAATTGACATCATATTTAAGTACAGCTGTATCATTAGGGGGGGGGAAGGAGGACAATCGTTTCTTGAATAAATGAGGCTGGTTCGACCCCTCTGGGATAGAGAGGTTGGCGCCCCAAGGAAGGAAATTACCTAAAATCCTGCTTTTAAACACTACTCGTTAATACCAAAAGTAGATTACAACAATTTCAGTATGAAACAATCATTTCTTATATTATAAATCAGGCAGGTTTAACCACCGTTGACAGCGTGACGGGACCTTAAAAGGAGAAATCTATTCAGATTTAGGTTTAAATGCTTTCTGATAGCTTTAATGACAAATAGTTACCCACTGCTGAACAAAGCTACCGTCATGGAAAACAAATTCTTAGAATATTTCATTGAAAGTTGAAAAGTTACCATTCTCCCTGCTCAGTCTTTGTAGTCAGATGCCTGTTTAGGCCCATGGGTCTGTTATTAATTTCTTACCCATTCATAGATGTCAACCTCTGAAACCTCCATTTGATATCTCAAATGAGGGGTGAAGTGCATTAAAAATACACTGCGTTTTTGTCCACAGAGGAAGTGTTTACAGCTGACAGCACAAAACTCACATGTTCTCATATGTATGGGCCATCCCAACCTCTCCCCTCCACCTCCATTCCCTGTTTATGCCATTTCTATAAACATAATCATATCCATTAGTTTGTTTCCCACACCGTTTTGCCTAAATAACATTGTTTGTTTGTACTTCTTCAGGTCATTTTGCCTATTGTGTGCCAGTGAAGGAGATTTTATGTGTAAATCCAACCTATGGAACGTCATACACTGAAGATTTGAACCAGGACCAGCGCAGCCATGGGTCGCCCGTCTACATCGAGATGCGGCCTCTCAAGCCACAGTCATTCACCCTCAGTTATGTCAAACGGTCTTCTCGCTTCAAGTGGAAGGTGAAAACAATCACATTTACCAGCAAGGAAGCCTACCTCTGTCAACAATGGGTGTTCAGAATCAGAAATGCCATAGACAAACTGGGTATGTCATCCTTGAAATGTTTTGAGCGCTTGGCAAGTTTCTGTTCCTCAAAATATAATATACCAGTAGTTACCTCCTTTATTGTTGCTTCTTTTAAAATTAAGTTAAACATTGCTTTACATTACCAAAAAACATGATGTTAAAAATATGAAAAAGGAAGCAAGATTAAGATTATCTATAAAAAATTAAGTCCAACCTGTATTATGAGACCACCATCCAGCTTAGAAGGTCCACTGTTATGGAGAACATTACAGGTGGTCTCTTAACACAGGTGGTGTCTTTATGGAATTGATTGCATGGACAGGTATGACTGTATGTCTTTTTCTTGAGTACTGGCCTAACTTACAGAGAAAATAAGCTGTTGCATACAGCAAAACAAATTAAGACAATGCTGAATCAATAGTAAATGTTGATGTTGGGACGTCATAAACAGGAAATTTCACCGGCTAACATTAACAAGATTTTTAGATCAATTTGGGTACACTGACGACTGACTTTATATCAAATAACTATGAATCGGATGATTTTCTAAGGACTTTGCAGATATTTTCTTTTATTTTGATAACATTTAAATAAATATCCATCTCTCTATATATACATTGGATAAGGCATTGCCATTACAGGTTTATCAAGACCAGAAAGCCTGCTGGTATTTGTGAACCCCTATGGAGGGAAAAGACGGGGACCAAAAATTTATTCTGAGAAGGTGGCACCACTGTTTGAACAGGCAGGCATCCGTACAGACGTCATCAGTAAGTTGGGAACTTGATAAAGATGCTGTATGTATATACAAAAGAAAGGGAAATTGTATCAGCAAGATAAAAATGATTAATCACATAATGTACTGTGTTATCCAGTGAATATACCCATGTCATATTTTTTGGCATATTAACCTATGTAATATGACCTATCAGCCCTGTGATTGGTTGTAAGTTTCAATTGTGACGTCACGCCTAGGACAAGTACATGACGTCACAGACTTACGCACTGGCGTCAAAGTGGCGGCTTTTTTTATTTCAAAGTTGCATGAAAATTGTCGTTTTACACGAATAAATGCCACAAATCTTGATTATGTGATAAAAATGATTTGACTCGTTTTCATTTCATATGAAATTTATGAAACTCATCACAAATTTTTCATTTTCGCTCGCCAGAGGATTGCTAAATTGAAAAATTCTTGGACTCGTTTCATAAATCTCATATGAAATGGAAACTCATGTAAGATCCGATATATCTTCACTGCAGTGAAAACATATTCCTGATTAGGAAAGAGGAGACTGTCAATACCTGTCAATACCAACCAGATTGAATTGAAGGCAGAGCAAAATTGTTATAATCCATAAGCAGTACAAATGTTGCTTAACTCATACAATCCTGAAATTTCATAATGGACTATTCCGACCTATGAATTGGAAGAGTTCAAATGTGTCTTCAGGGGTGAATGAGTGAAAGTGAACTCATACCAAGCAATAATATCTTCTTATTATAAGGAAATCTGTTAATATTTGATATAAATATGTATGTTTCAGCGTAATAATAAAGTTAATAACAATATTTTACAGTTACTCAGCGACAGAACCACGCCAGAGACATTATACAGACCTACGACTTATCCCGTGTGGATGGGTGAGTTATGCATGTTTCATTTACCCTTATTATATTTCAAACAGATCAAGTACCAGATATTTCAACATTATGGCACTCTCCATATATGTATAAACATGAGTACTGGTGTGGGATAATAGGGGTTTATGGTGACAGATGTCTTAGCTCTAGGATCCTGATATGACGATTATATTAAATCTTAAAATCCATATTATGCAGTTTTAAATTGTGAACTGTTTGATAACGCAACATTAAAGGTTGATTTTGTTACTTTTCCAATTACAAAATGTACTTGCATGCATGTTCAATCAATGTTTATACAGTATGTGCTAGTAAGCTAGCTGTACAGCAGGTTAACAGCATCATACACTGGAACAAGACCTGTCAGTATCTAGATGTCACATGTTTTCATTTGTTTGAGCACTTAAATTTATCCTAATTAACATCAATATATAGACTTTCTTGTTAAATTATACCAAAGTGAGCCTCTTCATGTTTATATTTTAGTCATTGCAAGTTCAAATCTGATTAAACTATTTTAAAATATTAAAAAGAAATAACTTTTGAAATAAAATTGAAATATCAAATAAACAAATCATTATTGCAGCTTACTGATAATGTATTACTTTTGTACTGCAGTGTGATATGTGTGGGAGGAGATGGAATGTTTGCGGAGCTTTTTAACGGCCTCATAGATCGTAAGAACAGGGAATTGGGGCTACCTCAGTGTAAGGACCAGGTACCAGCATCGACAGACCTACGTATAGGAATCATCCCAGCAGGCAAGTCTGCTGATAGAATGATATAGAGATTATAATAGGGTCTCCTGTCTCAGGTGATATAGATATTATAAAGTGACTCAGCAGTCTCCTGGAGATACAGATATTATAATCTGATGTGATATAAGCTATCCCAGCTGTTGAGTCCTGATGGAAGAGTTTAAGGGCAATATCACATATTATAGAAAGACTTAGTGTCTTTCAAAAATATAACCAAATAATAATAAACTAATGAGATTTAGATCTACATCTTTTGGATTAAGGGACCTTTTTCTTCTGTAGTGTTTGTATCGTGTCAGAAAAGTCTTCTTACACATGGTTCTGGGCAAAGAATAAAACTGATGTGAATCAGGTTGTGCAATGAGTTCATCAAGTATCCAGCTATCATCAATCAATGTGATATATAGAATTTTTGTTGCGATCAGAGTTTATATGCCAATTCTGACCTGTATATCATAACCAATGAAAACACTTAAATTGTTGGCAATTTAATAGGCTTACCAGTTCCTTTTATCAATGCTTCAGGACTGATGAAGCTATTGTAGCTGTGGGTGAAACCTTGACCATTGGTTTGCATTTAGCCCTTTATATGTTATGCTATGCTTTGTTTTACAGGGTCAACTGATGCTGTTGTATACACGACCATTGGTACCAATGATCCTGTGACTTCTGCTCTCCACATCATTGTGGGTAGGTAGAACCAGACCGCTTTCCATCTTAATCAGTTTCAGTCTGCTAGTGTCTGTGTAGAAATCCCAGTTACTTTTTATCCGATGGAAGAACAAAATATGACTTGAAATATTATACATGTACAGACTTCTTCAGAGTCTGAAACAATTGTACAGACTGAACTTCCTGGTTTAGTGGCATTCAGGGGTGTGGGGTCCGTCTTATAGTTGCAGGGCTAATTTACATAATCTATTATACACTGTTGATGTTGAAGTGTATTTTTGATCAACATGTTAAATTTATCATACATGTGTTAAGGAACAATTAAAAATGATATCAACATAAAGTGTTTTGTTAGTGGAATCAAAAAATTTAAACCCAGCATATGTATATTTACAAAACATAATATTTGAATTTTGATAGTAAATAGGATTTGAAAAAGGAAGCATTGAAAAAATTGGTGTTACTGTAAACTCGTTTGAATTTATGTATTGCCATAATCTGATAAAGACACAACTCTTTTTTTAAGCTAATTAGGAAAAGTTCATAATTATACAACTTAGAAAATAAGGCATAATTAATGAAGTGGTAGTGTTTGCATATAATTTTGATTAAGTTAAAGAATAATAAAAATTAGAATAAAGTTTATTGTGAATAGCTCTACTGAAATGGTAAGCTATATAATATTATGTTTCTATAGGTGACAGTATTGGTCTAGATGTGGCAGGTGTGTACTCCGCGGAACAGCTGATACGATACAACGTGACAATGCTGTCCTACGGTTACTATGGCGACATGTTGAAGGACAGCGAGAAGAACAGATGGATGGGACCGAAACGATATCATGTTTCAGGTTAATAGTAGGAGTAACAAAATAAGAGTGGATTATTTGTTTTTTTAAGGTTTTAAGTACAGTGTACACAGAAATACATTTATACAAAAAAAGTGTGTAAATTCTGTATTTACATGTGCTTTAAAGACAAAATTATCACCATTGAGGTGTAATGTTATGTTATGAATCATTGATAAGTCTTGTGGAGATTCAAGTCAAGGATATTGCAAAACATCCATCCAAGACAGATATTTCAGTTATTTTCTTTTTATGCCTCCAGGATTACTTAAAGAGAAATAGTCCAAGTTTTGCCCTGGGCCAATAAAATCCATTTATTTCACTCTTCACATTTTATTACTATGTTAACTATATCGTTAACTACTGTTCGCTATAATAATAAATTTTCCCTAATTGCGGAGGGCGAGAAAGACGAAGAAAAAGTTGCAGCGAAAGTTTCCTGGTATATATATACAGTAGCAATTTTCTTTGTTTTCAGTATTGGTACTTTATAGGATCAACAACATTCTTGAAATTTAGGATCGAAAAATTGATTTCCTCATCAGTGTGTGATATGGGTTTTACATGAGATGTTCCTCTCCATGGTATGAGAAGTTTTAGTCATAGTGTATTTAAGGAAATCCACATATTCGTCATCATCTGAGTTGTGATAATAGGTTAGAGACTGTTTTTTTCATTGATAATGTAAAAGATTCAAGAAACTCCATCTGATTACAATTTAATACCTTTCTGATTGGCTACTTGTAGGTGTGAAGAAATTTCTCAGCAACAAATCTTACGAAGGGGAGGTATCCCTATTGCTTGCACCCGATGCAGATACCAGCCCCCGGGACAAGACTGTCTGTGTTTCTGGGTAGGTTGAGTGTTGTTCTGTGTTTGTTGTATCAATTTGTCAGTGTAGGAATTTTCACCAACAAATGCTTATTCCGTCTTTGCGTATTGCAGAGTTATCTTCTCTTGGGAGCAGGTATTGGTTGTTGCGTCACTTGTTTGTGAGAGTAACGTCATCAATTTTTGAGAAAACAACGTAATTTTCTCACACAAACCAATGACGTAACAATCAATACCTGCTCCCAAGAGAAGATAACTCTGCAATACGCAAAGACGGAATAAGCATTTGTTGGTGANTTATGTTGATAAATAGATGTTATCCCAGGATACAGATACTACTGTATAATGGGTTGAAATGGTGATACATTGTTTCATGTTCAAGAACAAAAAATCTGTAACTAGGTAATTGTAAAATTTATATTTCTTAGCATGAATATTTAATTGGCTGTAAAAAAAAATATACCAAGGTCTGTACTCGGGAGATCATATTCATACATGTCTATTATTAAATTGTAGAAGTGTTGTACTGGTGCTTTTTCCATTTTTTTTTTTTTTATAAAGCTCGAAGAACTGCGATGAAAATTACAGATTTTAAATCCTGATAGCTGCATTAATTATCTGTGGAGGTGAAATGTCACTCTCCTGTGTACTGTGTGTTTCTTCCTTCCTCTGGAGACATTGATGGTGTTTTATCTTGTAGATGCAATGAGTGTCGTCTTTCTCAGATTAGGGACGAGGACAGAATCCCTACCAGGAATATGTCAGCATCGTCTAGCAGTGGACCTGGTAAGTAGCTCGTGTCTCCTTAAAAGAAAATCAAATGTATAATCAGTAGTAAAATTAAATTGATTTGCTTTTAATTTGGCATGTTATGCTTTGATCAGTACTGCAAAAGTTGCTCCCTGTCACCTCTATGTAAAAGCTGTCTATAAGTTGCCTGTAATCGGTGATGGCTCTGTTGTTAAGTTTCTAAGACTATAATAACACCAGTTTATATATATATACTAAGTACTGTCAACAGTTACTATATACAGTATATGTAAGTGTAACTTTTCGCCATTTTCAATTCAACATGAGGCTGAACATTGTTATATGTATATACAATTGTACTTTTAAACAAATTGCACTTTATATTGTATTAGTAAGTTAGCATTACTTAATTTTGTAAGAGGTTTAGTTGGTTTGAAAGATTGAAGTATTGTGAGAAGTACCACAATTTTTTTCAGGCACCGATGGCTGGCACAGAATACGGGGCAAGATTAAAGTACTGAGCAGCTTCACCATGAGTTGTCGTAATGCTTTAACGCCCTATGGAATGGCCCCTGGGGCACATTTAGGTGACGGTACCACGGACTTGATGATTATATCAGACTGTTCTAGGGCAAATTTCCTGAAACACTTGCTACGATGTCAGGATAAGAATGCTGACCATGTAAGTATTATAACCACTGTTCTTCACTATCACACGTCACAAGTGACATTGAGGCAAACACGCAACAGGATCTGAGTTTTAACCATTTATCTCTCTAGTCAAAGAGAAGTGTTAAAGTAGGTCTGAATGGTCACTTATTACACTCCATACAAAGTCTTTCTTCAAAGCCATTGTTACATTTTAAGTGGGGTCAAGCTGTCAATGAATTAAACACATTGGTAGCACTTAAAAAGTAAACTTGAGATAAAAAGGTAGAAAAAATTGCTAATTTATGTAACAGAGGTCGTTATTTTTTAATGCCTCTGCTAGGAGTCGATCCTGGGACCTCTGGTTTATTAGTCTTATGCCCTACAGAATGAGCTAAAGAAGAAGTCTCCCTAGCGGAGTCGGTAGGAAGCGGCTAGTATTTTACCAGGGTGACATATATGTTTGTTTCATACCATTTAGTAGGTGATGTATTTCATGGACATGTAAGTTGCTTTACTGATAATGAACCAGGTTTATAGACTGCTCTTGGTGGTAAGAGTATATGATATTGTTGTGCCTGATGGCTGGCTGTGTTTTTCAATAAAAACACAAAGATCGTCGGAGTTTTCAGGGCAACCTTTTAATGGCGGTAAAACTCAACGAACACCGAATAGCGTGCTTAAGTATTGAATATCAAATCCGGGGACCGGACCCCGATTTCCGGAATGAGTAAATCTGCATTACACCATATATTTGTGTAAAATTTTATTGTAGTTTGACTTTGACTTCGTCCAAGTTTTCCGGGTAAAAGAATTTCGATTCCGGAGCCTACATGACCAAAGTGAGGATGAGGAGGACGGGAGTAGGGCAGCAGGAATAACCCGGACCAATCATTCCCAGGGTAATGTCCTTAACCCTAAGGTCAGTCTGTGGAACTGTGACGGTGAAATCCTGGAAACGACTAACCTCCACATCAAGTAAGGACACACTTTAACGAAGGATCAGGAAGCAGTTATCAATTTTAATCTAGATTTTCCCTGGTTAACATTAATATTCTGTGGAAATAATTTAACAGTTAGTGAGATCATGCATTTACACGAATATAAGATTACATTTTTACTTAGCATTGATGAAACGTACTCAAATTTGGGCCAAAGTCTGTATTCATGATCCTAGGAACTGGTTATTTGTCCATTACAATTTTTAAATTATTTTGTAATGATACAATTTTTAGTTCATTGTGGAGGAATATGAAGATCCTGTATTGAAAAAAACAGCTGTAGTAAACGTAACTAAACTTATTAAGTTAATACTGTGGTGAATGAATTGGTGAATGAATTTGTAATACCAGTACCCATAATATTTTTGTTTTCTTCCGAGCCCTAATTTGATAGCTTTTATATTTACAGAATTCACTGTCAACTGATCAAGATATTTGCCCGTGGGATTGAGGAGAATGAGCAGCCTGTACAGTGTCCGTCATGCTGTACCTCGTGTGAGACAGACAGTTGACAAGGGTTGCCTTGATAATTATGGAAGTTTCTCCCTGGAAGGAAAGATTTATTACTTCACAAAATTTAGTGCAGAAAATTTGCAAATGTATTCATTAAGGAATGAATTCCAATGCTAGATAGGGTATATGAACTTATATATCCCTCCCGTTTCAATATTGTACTCTGGTAACTATACCTTTGGTTTTTGGAGGTAGATGTTATCAGTCCATAAAGTTTCTTTAAGTGAAAAAGTTTGAATTACTGAAGACAATTTATTCAAAACCTTTGATTGAAAGTAGGGAATAGCTTTACACTCTCCCTGTAAAAGTTTTTTGTCCTTTTTGTTTCCAGAATTATCCCGAATTCAAATTTTTCCCTTGACAAAAATCTTTTGTTTTCAAAATTGTCATTATATAAGAGAATCAGATGTCAATATTGAAGTATTTTGCTTACCATACATTCTTTTCATGTACCTAAGAAAGATCATGATTCAATAATGAGTATTCAGTTTCCTGTATTGATCACAAGAATTTGCCTGCCTATTTAAAAGTCCAAATCCTAAATAAAATAATTCATTGTACCAACAGGATACATAGCTTAGTTGACATGTATTTCTCTCGGTTTGTTTTTATAAAACCACTAATGGGTACATTTAAATATTTTCTCAATTTTGGAAATTTCCTGGAATCTGATATTCCTCCCCGAAATCAAACAGATTTGTTACTAGAGAGAAAATAGGTGAGGCCCCGATCATGTTGCATGGTTAGACATGGTGTGTACGGCCTCTGTTTGTCTTTCATAATCCATATCAAATTGTTTTGTCATTTTAGGTCGTCTACAATGATTAGATGTTCTGTGATTGTAAATAATGTGTAAACTGTAAAATCTATTTATTATTATGGAAAATATATTTATGATTTTTCAGATTTTTTGAGTGTAGTTTGTGTGTAATACATTATGTTAATGTGTTTACATGTTTTATATAAGTATTGATGTGTTAACTGGATTTAACATTGATGTTTTACGTAAAAATGTGATACTGAGCACTATCAGGAATTCTAAACGAAAACAACAGAATTTTATTAATGTATATGTCTTTAAATAGAAAATAAGGGCACCTGTATGTTTCTGAAATTTGACTTAATTTGTATGAAATATGACTTGATGAAGTTAATATTGGAAAAAAATAATTAATGATGGGGAAGTAGTTTATGTTTGTTATAATTATACTGCAGAGCCTGCTTCTGTAATCGGCTTAATTCATACTTAATGCATAATCAGTATTTTTCATTGCTTTACTAATGGTAGTGATGGTTTGGGACCAAGGTACAGTCTGGCCTAGTGATTTTTGTGGAAGTTATTTACAACTGAATTTCTAGATTTTCTTTTAATTTGCTTTCCTATTATTGTCCAAAAGATCAGTAGTGATTTTCATCTTTGTAAATAACATACGTATATATATATAAATACCGTCTAATGTGAAAGTTACTGCACTTACTGGAGAATTACTTATATTTTGCAAAGGATCAAGTTACTGTACTTATAGATCAAATACATGTAGATTCATACATACTACATGCTCTACACCATGTCAGAAGTTAGAAATCCATCCAAACCCTAGCATAATGTTGATGAATGTGATATTAACATTGTTCAGTTTTCCACAACAATGTGGACAGTTATATTTGACATGTGTGTCTGACAACTGAAGCTTCAGTAAACTTGAAAGTTAAAGCTATATTCAATAATAGTTAGTGATGTTGCGAATACATTAAAGAAATAGCATTTTGTTTTGCCAGTTAACAAGTAAGGCAGAAATAAAAAAAACAGATAAAACAGGTGTAACACATTGCCTTGTCCCGACAGCAATAATTTAATGGTGGGGTAACTTTGTTACCGCAGACTCTCTGGAAATGATGGGGTAACCTTGTTACCACGGACTCTCTGGAGTAATGATGGGGTAACTTTGTTACTGCGAACTCTCTGGAGTAATGATGGGGTAACTTTGTTACCGCGGACTCTCTGGAGTAATGATGGGGTAACTTTGTTACCACGGACTCTCTGGAGTAATGATGGGGTAACCTTGTTACCGCGGAATCTCTGGAGTAATGATGGGGTAACTTTGTTACCGCGGACACTCTGGAGTAATGACGGGGTAACTTTGTTACCGCGGACTCTCTGGAGTAATGATGGGGTAACCTTGTTACAGCGGACTCTCTGGAGTAATGATGGGGTAACCTTGTTACCACGGACTCTCTGGAGTAATGATGGGGTAACCTTGTTACCGCGGACTCTCTGGAGTAATGACGGGGTAACTTTGTTACCGCGGACTCTCTGGAGTAATGACGGGGTAACTTTGTTACCGCGGACATGATGGGGTAACTTTGTTACCGTGGACATGATGGGGTAACTTTGTTACCGCGGACTCTCTACTCTGGACACAGTTTGCATGTGTATAGTATTTTACTTAAATCAAGTTGGTGCTGAGATACAGGTAGTGTAAACCAATGATAGATTAGTATTGACACCAGGTCTCGGTCATCTCAATGTATCAGTTTCTGGGATCTTTGTTGATAAAATCTAATGTATTACTGGTATTCAATTCATCAGAATTGGTGTAATGTAGTTTTAGGTAAATGTCCTGCTATAGAGAGTTCGGCTGCTTCATGGTATGTTGGATAGTTTTTTGATGTTTCACCAAAGATACATTAAAAGCAGCATTTGTGTACATTTTGTCACTTTTACTGGCTGTGCACATTAAAACTCATGGCACTAATAGCACAAATCAAAAAAAACTTTTTCCTTAACAAATGAAAGAAAGTATTGTAATTTTGACTTTTTGTGAAAATCATGGTGTATTACTATTGTATATATTGTTCTTTACGACCTGTTGATGAGTTATCACAGTTTGTTAGCTCAGAAAAATATCGGTAGGCTTCAGCTGTTACAGTAAATGTCGTTCCCTGGTTTGGAACTCGAGCACTTCTGTAACGAAAAGGAAAAACATGATTTTCTCACAATGGAGCTTTCATCACCAAGATTTGATCAGCATTAGTGAACAATGGTAGACAGTAGCTTTAGGCTGTAAATGGTTTGTGGTATTGGTGCTTAAATTACCCCTTAGTATTAATGATAAGAGTAGACACAGAAGTCAAAATGATATTTTCTATGAATACTTTAAGAGATAATTGAATATGGAACAAAAAGAATTTGTTCAAGCAACAATCGCTAGAAATATTTCTTTAGAATTAACTCTATTTTTTATTAATGATGTTTAGGTGAAAAGTCAGAATAATATGCATTCACATGAAAGAAACTTCTCTTGTCAATGGCCAGAGGAAGAAAAGTGGGGATATTTTCAGATGGAACATTTATATTAGGTTCAATTAATGATGACTGTTGTCATGTTAATCTAATTAAAATCAGAGTTGTTTTTTGTTTAAAGCAAGTTTCTATTTTTAAAACTTCAAAAAAGTTTCTATTTTTAAAACTTCAAAAAATATCTAATGAAAGTAAGACAAATATGATCAACAACAGTCGCATTCTATTCAGGTGATCAGTTTAGAATTAACTCTATTTTTTATTAAGGATGTTTAGGTGAAAAGTCAGAATAATATGCATTCACATGAAAGAAACTTCTCTTGTCAATGGCCAGAGGAAGAAAAGTGGGGATATTTTCAGATGGAACATTTATATTAGGTTCAATTAATGATGACTGTTGTCATGTTAATCTAATTAAAATCAGAGTTGTTTTTTGTTTAAAGCAAGTTTCTATTTTTAAAACTTCAAAAAAGATCTAATGAAAGTAAGACAAATATGATCAACAACAGTCGCATTCTATTCAGGTGATCAGTTTAATAACTGACATTAAAAGTTATGCAGTTTTGCTAACAGCCCTAAGTTCAAATTTATTTTGCTATCTCTTTATTTGGTTTTAATTGTCTGTAAAAAGGATTACAATTCATTAAGTTTTTCGCATATTCATAACTCGGATTAGACTTGGGGTTGAGGGAGGGGGCATTGTGGGATAATCCCAAATATTCAAATTATTGAGTGATTCGTACGATTTATCAATGTGAAACGGTGTACATTTTTTCCATGGTTAATTATTGTAAACAATCATTTGTAAAACTGTTTTAGTAAGTCTGTAGGCTGGAGCAAAATATCAGAATTTATGAAATATTTATTGCGACAGTCTCAATATTCCTCTGTTAATGTGAACAACGGTGAATGTTTAAAAAATGTCAAGTAAGTAATGATCATTTGACATGCACAGGGTTAAAAAACTCTCCAGTGAGCAGTAGCTTAGGTTCTGTGGTGTCATGTATCGGAATTCCAGAAAAAATGAACAACGGTATCATAAATATGTTGCATTTCAGGTTATTCCATACTGAATGTATTTTAGATGTCAGATACATGTAGTTTCCTTGCATGATTTTAGTGCAGTGTACATTTTGATGGATAATATATTGAGATATTTATTATAGTTTTTGCTTTTTTCATATTGATTTGATTTGTTATTGTTGTTATTTTGTTTTCTTGATCAATGCACTTTTGTTAAACTGAATCAATGCAGTAAACTTACCCATTAAATTGTTATATCATCAGTAGACTTAAACTGAATCAATGCAGTAGACTTACCCATTAAATTGCTATATCATCAGTAGACTTAATGTAGACTTAAACTGAATCAATGCAGTAGAATTACCAATTTTTATATCATCAGTAGACTTCTTGTAGACTTAAACTGAATCAATGCAGTAGAATTACCAATTTTTATATCATCAGTAGACTTATTGTAGACTTAAACTGAATCAATGCAGTAGACTTAGCCATTAAATTGTTATATCATCAGTAGACTTAATGTAGACTTAAACTGAATCAATGCAGTAGACTTACCAATTTTTATATCATCAGTAGACTTATTGTAGACTTAAACTGAATCAATGTAGTAGACTTAAGGTGTTTACTTAACATGGTGTTGCTTAGGGACTTACATCCTACAAATTCCAGGTGTATAACGCTCTCTTCTCCCCTGAAAAATGTCATGAAGAAATTGAGACTCTGCAAGTGCCACCTTGTGGATGATACAAGGAGACTAGTTTGATCTATTGATGTGCAGGTACCAGCCAAGCAATTGGTCTGGATCTTTTACCTGAAACTGATCAAATAGCTAACTGCGTACCTTCAATTTTGTCGTGCAGAGGTCGTAAGTGAGCACAACCCCTGGTGTTTACTTAAAGTGATGTTTATATCATCAACATAATAATTATGTTTTATATTTGGACAATGCAATTACATTTACATCTATCATTATCATCTCAATATTATTTGTACCAATTACTACTAATATACAATATTGTATCATTTGAATTAGCTTGAATGTCAGCTTTTCTTTGGAAATGTTTTTCAAATAACATTTCTACTATCACAGATATATATGAACCATTCAATTGCAATACACTTTTTTTCTATTTTTTTTTTTGTTTTCTAATTCTAATGGGAAGACAGTTTTTAATTGAATCACTGTTGTTGTCTGTTCACTAAGCTTTTTAAGCATTATTTTGCTCATGTACTTCAGGATCTAGTTGTATCATGGTTCAGTAGCTTAAGGAGGTATAGTATATTATGTTGGTGTGACAAACATTTCATTCACAAAAGACTTCCACTCCAAGATACCTGTAAAATGTGTACTTTATTACAATTCCGATTTAGTTGATTAATTGGCATTTATGAAAGTAACACAAGGTCACTGACAGGCAGTAGATCAAAATGACTTCATAATTTTGAACAATCCATTTTAAAACTTTGTGACAATTGTAAAATTTAAATCTGTGATAATTTAACTGATAAATATTCTTTTCATATAAAATAAATGCTTATGTATACATGTAGTCAAATGTTTTAAGACAATTTGGAAAACAAATTAATTTCAATAAAAAAGTCAGTAACTTAAGATAATGGTTCTTGATACAACTTGTCATCCATGTACAGCTTACTAGATTTTTATAATGGAATATTTTTCCATATTTGATGCAAATTGTTTTTGTTTTTATCTTGTTGATTTTTATGTGTAGTGATTGTTGTTATGTAAGATTGTTGTTTGGTGACTGGTTTGGACTCCATTGTAAATCAATTTTGAGTGTCTAGTTGTATATTTATATATATATTGTAATGTTTGAACTGCAGTGTGTTTTAGTAGCATTGTACATGATGGTATATTTTGATAGCAGTATAACAAACATGTTTGTCCCCATTTAGATGTTATTTTTGAAAGCTCATCGTTGATATGATTACACCTGGTAACGATATAAGGGTTTGATGATTTGGTCAAAACGAACAATTTTTAAGATTTTTTGGGTTTCTAAAACATTTTTTAGTTCACCTGAGACAAAGTCTCAAGTGACCTATTGCGATCGCCTTTTGTCCGTCGTCGTCCGTCGTCCGTCGTCCGTCGTGCGTCCGTAAACAATTTACATTTTCGACTTCTTCTCCAAAACCCCTGAACCAATTTCAATGAAATTTTGCAGGGACCTTCCATGGACAAAGGTCAACAAAA